>NC_056627.2:52470536-52770536 GCF_002870075.4 Lactuca sativa
AGACATGTATCAGTTTTTTTTCAAACAAATGTAAATATTTCTATGTAATGTAATGGTTGTGTTTACTATGCTTGCTATGTTCATTGGTTGTGATACTACGCATGACGTCACCTCCGCCCTGGAACGTTTCTGCCTTCGGTTTCGGGCTGTGACAGATTGGTATCAGAGCCCTTGTTTATAGTGAACTAAGTATACCGAACCTTACATGGAATATAACTATAAACACTAAGGGACCGAAGCGCTCTGAACTAAAAGTATACTTTAAAAATATAAGTATTTTTACTCCAACTATACAAGAATATCTAAACGCCAGAAACCGTAACCACGAGTAGAACAAAACATAAGTAATTGGGTGTTGTACACTGCAATTAAACCTGGGCAGTTATGTAGTCGTGTCTAGGGTCAATATAGCCTGATCAACTATATTCATTCGAGACACGGCCTGTTGGATTAGTGTCTAAGTCCATAACTATTTTGGTATGTACTTGACCCGATGGTACATGGTCCTTTTGGGTTGCCTTCACCAAAGCAACTTGATAGGATGAATTATGGAGAGAAAGGATTAAATATGTTTTATTAATATATTATGAGAATAATATATTAAAGGAGAAATCATATTGTTTAATTAATATTAGTCAAGAATTAATAAGAATTAAGTTTGTGACTAAAAGAGATTAATTAAACTTAAGGGACTAGAATTGTAATTATAAGATAATTGCAATTGGGCTATAGATTGCCTTATATTATAAGGTTGGACGAATTCTATGGGGAAACCCATTAGAAATCGTTCAAGGCCTTTAAGGAAAGGAGTCCATGGGTTGCTTAGGGATTAAGCATCCAAATTAGGGTTTCCTTGTTAGATAACCCTAATAGCCTCACTATATATAGAACGCTTATGCCCCAAAAACGTGGTGAACTGGTTTTCTAGGGTTTCCACACGTTTTTGGGTAGCCTCCTTCTCTCCTCCTCTTCATCCTCTTGCTCTTGGTGTTTGTGAACCATTAGAGGAGTGACATTTGTGACTCTAAGCTTTCTAAAGTCAATACAAGAAGGATTTGAGATTGTTATTGCTACATAACAATCAAGGTATGATCTAAACCTTAATTTATATGTTATATTGATTATCATATGCTAGATCTAGGGTTTATAGTCTTGGATGAATTGCATGTACAGTAGAGAAACCTAGATCCAAGCATTAGGGTTTGTATGAGCACATAGGATGTTCTTATGACCAAAACCCATCAGTGGTATCAGAGCCTTGATTGGTTTCTATTTTATTGATGCATCATGTAGCTGAAAATCGAATTCTGGCTTACTTTTCAACCTGACTCGGCGAGTCACTACCTGGACTCGGCGAGTCAGCCCTACTCGGCGAGTTCCAAAGTGTGACTCGGCGAGTCGGAGCGTTAGACAGAGGAAACTTCGGATTTTGTTGCTGTTTTGCTTAAGGATACTTACCATATTCGTTTTAAACCTATAAAATACGAATTTTATTGTTTCTTAAAGAATATCCTTGCCAAAACACAAGATAATTACCAATTGATTAGATAATAACTTCCTTATATGATAAAGATTGGATTATTTGTATTAATTGGGTAACTTATTTTGCTAGAAATTGAAATTTAGGTCAAATATAGATAATGATGAAATTAATTGTTTAATTTATATTATTTGTTATTTGATCCTTGTGTTATGAAAAGTTTCAATTTTCCCCTTTAGGTTTTACAGTTTAAATTTGAACTCAAAAGTTTAGTTTTGAAATTTAAATAGTTGAAACCCTAATGTTTTGAAAAAGGTTTCAAAACTTGTCCTCAAGTTTTGGAATTTAAATTTTGATTAAAAGTTTAATTTTGATGTATATTTAAATTCTAAACCCTAATGTTTTGAAATGTTTCCAAACTTGCCCTGAAGTTTTGGAATTTAAAAGTTGATTAAAAGGTTTAATTTAGGAATGTTAAATTCTAAAATGCTAGTATTGTTTTGAAAAGTTGAAATCACACCCTTATGGTTTTATTAATTATCTAAGGTGTATAATTAAAAGAGGTTTAATAAATCCATAAAAGTTTTGGTTTACAATTTAATTGAATTAAAGGTATAATTGTTAAATTTGACCACATAGTATTTTAAAAGTGTAAAATACACCCTATACTATATATAACATTAAAAGTCTAACGTTATATATATATGTATGAGTAAAAGTCAGTCTTACCGTTAGTAGGCCTCATTCACGAAGCTGGTCTACAAGGGGTGTTTAAGGAAATTGCCTATAAAATGGCAATTGAATGGGTATCCACTCTTACCCACCGCACTCTTGACTAGTGGAGGGTCGTTAGCCGAACGGGTAGGATAGGACAGAACCTTCCATTATAAGTATAATGAAGTACAAAAGTAACTAAATGTTTTACAAATTCCCAATCTTAGTTACTTAGGCAAAAGTGAATTGATGCAATTCCATGAAATTACACTTTGTGCCCTTGCGAAGACGTTAGTGGAGCGTGTGTGGTTTACCGGCACACTAAATGGTTCTAAGCAAAGGTAGCAAAGGGTGACTCAATGTTTGTCATAGTTCGGTGGAGCGTGTGTGGTTTACCGACACATTGAATAGGTGACTGTAACATGTGAGGGCACCATGTAAGTTTGCATGGTCATTCACACCCGCTTTGTGATCCTCGGCATCCCAGTCACAAACTAGAGGGGCATATCGAGATTTAAACATGCCATTGAAAAGTTCAATGAATCTCAAAGGATCTAGGAGTTTTCATAGATTTAAAACTTAAATTTCTTTTTCGTTTTTCATGGTGGAAATTAGTGAAACTTCATTCACTTACCTTCAAATATTCTGCAACTAGATTACGACATCCCTTTTCTAGGTTGTAGCGTATTGTGTTGGGTCCTAGCCTTAATATCTAATTTGGGTGATTTATTAAGGACTCAATCAATCAACTAACTTGAATTTGTTTTCTCCCATTTTGTAGATGTCAAAGTTCGACAACTATGGTCTTCCCAAATCCCGTGGAACAAGCATTCCACATGAAGATGATATTCCATGATTCGATCGAGGAACAAGAAATCATACTTCACTTCCTCCACCTCGTCCAATTATTCTCCCTAACCCACAAGTTTGAAGACTTGAAAAGTTCAAACTCACTCAAGCCCTTTTAGCAAGTAAACATAAAGAAGGAAAGTCAGTGTGTGCATACGTTCTAGAGATGAAGTCACACATTAATAGGTTAAGAATGTTGGGATCTGTTGTCTGTGAGGAGATGGCTGTTGATTGGGTTCTTCAGTCACTTCCTAACTCATATAGTGAGTTCGTAAGAGAGTACTATATGATGAACTACGACGTGACCCTTATAGATCTCACCTATATGCTTATTGCTGCTGAATCAACAATGGTTTGGCGCAATAGAAAAGCAAAGTTGATTGGTGAATCTGCCTTCAAGTCCTCTATGGATATAGACAATGGCAACGAAAGACATGCTATGATCGAAAAGTTTGATCATAAGAGAAAGGCAATGTCTGAAGTAGTTCCATGTCCTGTTCCAAAAGAGTCAATTTGCTTTTATTGCCAAGAGAAGGGGCATTGGAGACGAAGCTGCCCTATTTACCTAAGAGGTCTAAGAGATGGGAGAGTCAAAATGTATGGCTCTGCTTTAGGTAAAATCCATTGACTAACTCTTTTAAGCTTCTATTCTAGATTCTTAATACATAATGTGATAAGATTACAATTGATGTTTTGTAGGATCGAAGAAAAGAAAGGAAGCTTAAGGGAAGAAGTGAGCAGAATCTAACCGTGAAGGAATGGATTTCGATCGCATTACTTGAAGATTAGATTCTTGAGCTACTACTTAGAGTTAGAATAAAATTGCTAAGAAATATGTATAAGCATAGTTTTTAATGAATTGCATTGTAAGGACAATTTTTTTCCGCAATAAAATAAATTTTGATTTTATATTATTTATTTATCCTTGCAATGGCATGCATGAAAATTGATGTTTAAGGGTTTCTAATATTAGCAATAATGGATTTGATTCTTAATTATGTTGTTTGTGGAAATGTTGAGAATTTACCAAATATGGAGAGTTTCTCATCGCCCAAGTTTCAATTGGACAGAAACTTGGAATCATGCAACTTGGTTGCACGATGAATGAGAAATTTCATATTTGGAAATTAGACTAATTCATTGACAAAGTGGTAAGTGAAGGACTAGGAGATGGAGTACACAAAGTTGTGTGTTGATCAAGTCCACCATAAGAGTAACAAAGATATTCGTCATGGTTTTCTAAAGGTTTAGTAAATATGATTATACTTATAAGATTAAGTCTGAATTGATTGAAAAAGTTTAAATCAATAACAGAACGAATAAGAAGAATCAAGTAGGCAGAAAGATAAAAGTTTCTCCATTCAAAGAAGAAGGGAGAGTACCTTTTATGCTTTATGATAGGTCTTAATGATTAAGAACCATATCTCAATTGATCCTCTAAGGAGTCTTAGTACAATTGTATGTCTAAGAAGAGGAATCAAGAATTGAAGAAATGGTTAAATCAAAAGGTCAATCATACTTCGTTCCAAAACAAGTCTTAGAGTTAAGATTGTGAAATTGAGTGATAAGTATTAAGAAGGTTTATAACATTCATCAAATATGGAAAGTTGTGATGTCTTGGATAAGACAAAGACCGACTAGGACCAATTTTATGAAGAGTTTTGTTTTGATAAAAGCTACTCTAACTCTTGAATATTTTTCAAGAAATGTTTATTGACAAGAGAATCTTATATGTCAAGGAGTCAGTGGGAGTCTTAATGGTCTTGAAAGGTTTCAAGAACAAATCAAAATAAACCTTATTGATCATCACTAGCACACGAGTTGAGGTTTACAACCTATCGTGTTGACACTATTTTGTTTCTGTGCCATTCCAATTGAGTTAATTATGCATGTGAGCTCTATGAGTTCTCATTTGAATGCATAAAAGCTAGGCACCTTGATCAATGAAAAGTACATTGATAGGAGAAGGTGAGCTGCTTAACTACTTGGAAGACATGGTGGGCAGCTGTGCTACCAGGCAAGAAATTAAGATTAAGAAAGTTCGGTCCATATGATTTTGAATTTGTCATAAACTTTGGTTTTAACAAATTCACATGGATAGGAACACATACACCATTAAAATCTAAGTGTCATAAGATTCCCTCCTTCGTGAAAATGACTGTGAGGAAATGCTTTCACTAATAGAGATTTTAAGAAGATAGTGATTGTGAAATTGTATTCTCGAATTCGATTATGGTTACGGTATCCCTTTCCATGATTCGAATTGTGAGATTTGGCAATTAGTCTGAATTGTTTAGACACACATATGAGCTATCTAAGGGAAAGGTGTATAAGCTTAGATAAAGGATTATCAAAGCATTAGGTATTAGAAACATGAACTTAAGAAATTCAAGAATTTTTGTTTTTCTGGAAGTTAAGCTGGTTTCTGAATACATGTCAAAGCTAGTGGGAGCATAAGTGTTATGTTTATAATAATCATCATGATAGTGGGAGCATAAATGTTATGATTATATGATTATTACGGAAAGCATTGCAAGTTAGCAATATTAATTATAGAAAACAAGAGTTATACTTTGCAAAGTCGCAAGAGTTGAAAAGTTGTTTTGCTATAATTAAGGGAGAGAATATTATGCTTCATTTCAAATTTAAAGGCTTAAGTTGTGGAATGTTAATAAATTTAGTCAAGGACACATAGTGTGTTCTCAAATTTCGATTATGATTACGGCATTCCTCTTCATAGTTCGAATTTTGAGAACGTAGCACATAAAATATTATGGCAAAAGATTGATAAAGTATCAAATCTTTATGTAAGACATTATGCATCGTGTCCCATACGCTTCGGGTATAGGATCGATTGAAAATGCTACAATATTAGACCATTCTAAAATTTTCCAAATGTCTAGCGCATTTAGAGGGAAAAAGGACAAGAATCGGTTTTGACTAAGATAATTAAACAACCATCAAAGGACAATCCAAAGTTTGTCGAGGATTGATCGCTTGTGAGTGGTTGGAAGTATAGTATTGGATGGACCATATCGAGATTATTATGAATAGATAAGATTCTATTAAGAATGAGTTGTCATATGGAAATTATGGAAACGTGTCCATATTGGGAATTGAATATTGAAAATCTATGTCTAGATTAGAATCTTTTATGCAAAAGGATGTTCAAAGGAATGTACTTTGAGTGAGAGACATCATATCTAAGGAATGGTCTTGTAACAATTTCCGATATGGGACTTTGTAATATCATTGGCAATAGTCATTGTGACTTTTGTGCTATGACATTACGAAAGGATCATTGCATAAAATGTTAGAATCTAGCATATTCTATAAGTGGCAAGAATTTGATATTCTTACACTTATGAAAAAGGATTAGGAGTTGTGAAATGAGTATGATTTGAAATGTGTTCAATTTGATCTATTTCACAAAGTAAGAACCATAGGTAAACATTGTGTGCAAGCTAGGAGCATGGGACAAGTGTAGTAATAATTCAAGTAAGAAGTTGATTACCCGGAACAACAAATAATGAGTAATCGATATGGTGATAAATAAAAGGTGTTTTATTTATGCTCAAAGGTTTGAGGCCATATGGGATTAGTATTATTCTTGTGTTTCACTTTGCATGTTTTGACTTCCTGAATAATTTAATTGGTTTAGAACAGTCAAATTATTCTAACGGGCCACAGTCGTTCATATGTTGGAAGTAGGTATGAATAAAGACTGTCGTGAATTGGTGTGTGGATTGTCTAAAGAGTATTAGACATAAGCAAATGTTTGCTGCAACATTCATGAGTGCTTATGAATATGATTTGAGCATTGGATTAAACCCACACTCACTTGGATCACTCCATGAATTGTATCACGAGTGATTGGTGAGACGATAACATCTTATATTCTTGAAACCAAGATGTGTGAGTTGTATCTTGCAAATCGGTTGCACATTGATAATATGTAAACGCACCAGTAACTTGGTGTCATAAAACATATTATTGTGTGTGATTCGGTGAGTGAGTGCAAGCGAGCATTGAATCAAAGTTTATCCGTTCCTTTTATCCAAAGTAGGATAAAAGCGATATCTTTGCGCCTCTCGATGATTTAGTGATGACAAACGTAAATACTTGGCCGGGCTAGGGCTAATTTGATTTGTTCAACTAGTCAATCGTCATAAATCGGAAGTTGAGAAATAGTATAGAGAGAATGATTAGAAATCATGTCTTACGATATCTAGAATGGAGGAATATATGATCCCTAATCTAAAGGACATGCGTATCTGATAGGATCAGAGTTAACAGCGGCTTTGGAAAGCTACGATTGCAGATCAGGATCTGAAGTCATACGCAGAATAGTTATTAGACTTATCCAAGTGGGAGACTATTGGATTGGTGTCTAAGTCCATAACTATTTTGTTATGTACTTGACCTGATGGTGCATGGTCCTTTTGGGTTGCCTTCACCAAAGCAACTTGATAGGATGAATTATGGAGAGAAAGGATTAAATATGATTTATTAATATATTATGAGAATAATATATTAAAGCAGAAATCATATTGTTTAATTAGTATCAGTCAAGAATTAATAAGAATTAAGTTTGTGACTAAAAGAGATTAATTATACTTAAGGGACTAGAATTGTAATTATAAGATAATTGCAATTGGGCAATGGATTGCCTTATATTATAAGGTTGGACAAATTCTATGGGGGAACCCATTGGAAATCGTTCAAGGCCTTTAAGGAAAGGAGTCCATGGGTTGCTTAGGGCCTGGAGGTGGTACTCATCCCCAAAACCAGGAAGGTATTCAGGGACACCGGAAGGAGTGTTCCTACAAAGATTTTATGAACGCGAAACCCACACCTTTCGATGGAACTGGAGGTGTTATTGCTCTAACTCGATGGTTTGAGAAAATCGAGTCTATTTTTGAAATCTGTTCCTGTTCAGAAGTCGACTTTCACCGATAAAGCCTTGACTTGGTGGAATGGCCGAGTCAAATCCCTAACCTTGCCTGTGGCCAACGCTATGGGTTGGGATAGCATGAAAGAACTTCTACTTGCAGAGTACTGCCGGCGGGCCGAAATGCAGAAATTGGAATACGAACTCTGGAACCTAAAGATGAAGGGTTCCGATATCGCCGCTTACACCTCCAGATTTGAAGACTTAGCGCTGCTGTATCCAGGAATGGTTACCCCGGAAAGTAAAAAGATTGAAAGATTCATCTGGGGGCTGACCCAGCCAACCAAGGGTAAATTTTTGGCTGCGAAGCCAAACACATTCGACAGCGCTAAATGCTTGGCGCAAACCCTGATCGACCATGAAAATGACCTTGAGGAAGTGGCTGCCGCTCCTGAACCGGTAAAAAGGAGTGGTGAAAAAAGAAAATTTTGGAAGCAGAAGAAGAGTCGGTCTTCGCAAGAGCCCTCAAAGAAGCAGCAAACTGTAGCATTCCACGCTACTACTACTCCTGCTGCTGTTTCTGCCGTCGCTTCTGCAGCTCAAGCACCTACCAGTGGATATACTGGTACCCTCCCGTGGTGCAACAGGTGCAGTTACCACCATTGTATCCCTGGCCCATGTCGTGAAATTTTTTGCAAAAACTGTGGCCAACAGGGTCACGTTGCGCGAAACTGTAGAACACTAACCCAATTAACCAATCAAGCTTCTGGAACGGGTGCCGGTCAGGCCTGCTACGGTTGCGGTGATGTCGGGCATTTCAAGCGAAACTGCCCCAAGGCAGCAACAACTGGCAACACTGGGAGAGTTCTAACTATGGGACGAGATGAGCCGGTCACCGATCCCACCATTTCCACAGGTATGTTCCTCCTCGACAACTCTTATGCTTGCAATCCTTTTCGATTCTGGTGCTGAAAGAAAATTTGTTAGCCATTCATTCAAACATCTTCTTAAACATAGTCCTCGACTAGTAACCGAAGCATTTACCATCGAGATGGCTAACAGTGAGAAGGAGAACGTTAGCAATATGTTCATAGGCTGTACCCTTACCCTGAACGATCATTCCTTTCCCATCGACTTAAGGCCAGTTTCCATAAAGAGATTTGATGATTATCATTGGCATGGAATGGTTGAGCCCCAATGATGCTAATATCCTTTGTTACGAAAATCCATCCGTAGACTCTGATGATCTACGACGATAAACTTAGTTCCAATCTTCGCATCATTTCGTACATCAAAGCTCAAAAATTTATGCAAAAGGAATGTTACGCATTCCTAGCTCATATAATAAACGAGAAACAGGAAGTTAAAGACCTCGAGAGCATCCCCGAAGTTTGCAACTTTGTTGTTGTCTTTCCCGAAGAGCTCTCAGGAATTCCTCCCAAACATCAAGACGAGTCTCGCATCGACCTAACTCCTGGAGCTAATCTTGTACCCAAGTCTACGTATCGTTTAGCTCCGGCAGAAATGCAGGAGTTATCCAACCAACTCAATGAGCTGCTCGACAAAGGGTTCATCAGACCGAGTTCCTCACCCTGGGGAGCTCCGGTATTGTTTGTGAAGAAGAAAGATAAATCCTTTCGGATGTGCATAGACTACCGCGATTTGAACAAATTGACCATCAAAAATCGTTATCCTCTTCCTCGAATAGATGACCTTTTCGATCAACTTCAGGGAGCCAGCTATTTCTCGAAGATAGACCTTAGATTAGGGTACCATCAACTTCGAGTTCACGAGAATGATGCTTCCAAGACAGCATTCAGGACTAGATATGGTCACTACGAGTTCGTAGTTATGCCCTTCGGTCTAACCAACGCACCGGCAGTGTTCATGGACCTGATGAACCACGTGTGTCGCCCCTTTCTGGACAAGTTCGTCATCGTGTTCATTGATGACATACTTGTCTACTCAAAAAGCGAAGAAGATCACAAACAACACTTGAGTTTAGTGTTGGAAACACTTAGAATGGAGAAGCTATACGCAAAATACTCCAAGTGTGAATTCTGGATTCGGAAGGTAACTTTCCTAGGACACATGGTAAGCATACACGTGGACCCTTCCAAGATCAAAGTGATAGAGAATTGGTCGGCACCGAAGACACCCACAGAAATCCGTCAATTCTTGAGTCTCGCCGGCTATTATCATAGATTCATTCAGAATTTTTCTAGAATCGCCAAACCCCTAACCACTCTGACATAGAAAGGTGTACCCTTTTTTTGGAGTGAAAAGCAAGAAACTGCATTCCAAACATTAAAGCAAGCCTTTTGCAGCGCATCTATCTTGTCCCTGCCCGAAGGGACGGAGGACTTCGTTGTCTACTGCAATGCGTCCAATCATGGCTTAGGCTGCGTACTTATGCAGAGAGGAGAAGTTACCGCTTATGCCTCGAGACAGCTGAAGGCACACAAGGCCAACTATACCACTCACGACCTGAAGTTAGGAGCAGTGATCTTTGCACTGAAGATTTGGAGACATTATCTCTACGGAACCAAGTGCACGATCTTCACCGACCATAAAAGCCTTCAGCACATCTTCGATCAGAAAGACTTAAACATGAGACAGACAGAAGAGTTACGCCGATAAACGACGAAGACCCTTGGAATTTCAGGTTGGGGATCGTGTCGTGTTGAAGGTCTCGCCTTGGAAATCATGATATGTTTTGGAGAGCGCGGAAAACTTAACCCGAGGTACATAGGACCTTTCGAGATCCTTGCTAGGATTGGTCCTGTAGCCTATAAACTTCGATTACCCCAAGAGCTTAGCAACATCCATCCTATCTTCCACGTCTCTAATCTTAAAAAGTGTTTATCCGATGAAACCCTCATGATCCCTCTTGATGAAATCGAAATCAACGAAAACCTAAACCTTGTGGAAGAACCAATCGAAATCATGGATTGAGAGATCAAACGTACGAAACAAAGCCGCATCCCGATAGTGAAGGTTCGCTGGAATACCAAGCGGGGACCCGAATTTACTTGGGAGCGTGAAGATTCAATGAAGCAGAAATACCCGCATCTCTTTTCAAATCCATGATTTGTATCTAAATTTTGAATTTCGGGACGAAATTCCCTCTAACAGGGGGATAATGTGACAACCCGAAGTTTATTCCGTCACTGTAAACCGTTCCCGTTAATAAAACTCGTATTTATCGAATTGTTCCGTTTACATTTTTAATTAGGTTATTTATATTGAGAGTTTTATTTTGAATTCGTAAGTGCTGGAACGCATTAGAAACACATTAAAACGCCCTCGATATTCATTTGGAAAATTTTTAGTTTCAACTAAGTCGGGTTAGGACAAATTAATCGGGTACGACCAAAAGCTCCGTTTAACGTCGGTATCAAGTAGATTTCCACCGGGCTACAAACTCAACCCCTATATAAGGGATTGAGTGACCACATTTTGAAGCTTTTTCACTCTCTTAAAACACTTTCTCTCACTACTCTCTCTCTAAAACTCGAGTTTGATCCAAAAACGCCCCCTTCAAGCTCCAAAATCGTAAGTAACCTATCCTAGCTTATTGTTTAACTTGTTTAGCATGCAAATCTATGTTTAAATCATTAAAAACACCCAAGAACATGTGTTTACGGTTTGGGAACATCTCCCAAAATCGTGAACTCCTATAAGAGGGTTTTGAAGCCCCAAAACCCTTCCAAATCCTTCCTAGTGTTTAGATATAACTTAAGTACTTGTAGGAATGGACTTAGGACACCAAAATCTTACCATTTAGGGAGTAAACTTGAGGTTACGGCCCAAGAACATTCTTGGACCGTGAACACACTTTCATGGACCATAAACACCATTTAAGGTGTTAAATTGCCCCTTAAACACCTCCAAAAGCTTCCATGAGTGCCTATAACCTTGTATTCCTTCATGTGTTGCACCAAAACATGTCCAAATGAGTAACACTTGAGTTTACAGTTTGGGAAGGTATCCCAAAATCATAAACACCTCCAAGGGGTGTTTAAGTTCCCTTAACACCTTGTATGGCTTAGATTTGGGTCTAGAACCTTGCATGCGTAACCTACAACCACTAAAACACATGAATCATGGACAAACATGAGTTTACGGCCGTAAACTCATGTGTTTACAGTAGTAAACTCACCAAGAACACCTTCATAAACCGTAAAATCCTTTTCCAAGGTCAATTCAATTCCCGATCACTTCCTAAGCCTTTGATTCAACCCTAGAACCTTCCCTTGTGCATTGTAAGAACTTTAAACATCCAAGAACATACCAACCACGAGTTTACGGCCGTAAAATCATGGGGATATGGTCATTGGGCCATAATCTCCCCTAAGGGTCTACTCTTGAAGAGTAAACTCCTTATCTAGGCCCTACACACCCTTAGATGCAACCCGGATCATTTCTAACACTTGGGATAAAGTGTTATCGCGCCTCGAAGTGTATTTTCTTACATATTTAGTACTTCAAAGTATAATTAGATACAATTATGTATCTCCTTATGTTACATAGGATCCTCGCGCATGTTCATGCCCTAAACTAATACTTAGCATCCAAACCGGCACATTCCTCGACTGGTGAGTTCATACCCCAACACCTTTTTCCGTGTTTTTCAATGTTTTCAGGGGGGGAATACAAGCAAAAGTGTGAGGAAATCATGTACTCAAACTTATTATTTCATTTGAAATGTTTCATATTCCGTATGCTTTTAACATTGAAAACCATATTAACCAACCGTTTGACTTGCAGAGTTAGCTTTCAGACTTATTGTGAAAATGATTATAAAATATTATAATTTTTGTTATATTTTATAATTTATGAAGGACTCATGCAAATCATAAAACCGGGTTATTACTAATATAATACGCCTTTGGATATGTCCAGAGTTTTGAAAATACGTCTAATATACGCCTTTGGATGTCACCAGAGCTTCAAAAATACAGCTAATGTACTTCTTTGAGTGTCACAGAGCTTTTAAAATATGTCTAATATACGCCTTTGGATGTCACCAGAGCTTCGAAAATATAGTTAATGTACTTCTTTGAGTGTCACCAGAGCTTCAAAATTTCGTCTAATATCCTCCTCTAAGTAATATCAGAGTTTCGAAAGTACGACTATTAATATATAATCCTCGGAGCGAAATTAGAATTTCGAAAATAAAATTCTTATTAAGTATAGTAGACATTCGTGTATGGTTAATAAACCACCAACCTTTAAGGAAAATAAGGGTTTTTCCTGAGATAACATAACTGTTCTTAACCAAACTGTGTAACAAATAGATAACTAAACTTCTCTTATAAGAAAATATGGGATTTTCTTGGATAACAAATTTTTCAGAAAACCAAAGTAAACTTACTCTTTTACAAAAACAAACCGCTTATGGATTCACTAGCTTTATGCTGATATTTCAAAACTGCTTGTATTCTCATGTTCACGTTAGACAGGTACCCCGCGATCTTTCGGAGGAGACGAAGCGTATAGAAGTCTGGTCTGTTCTTTTGTTTATATGATGTATACGTATAAGACATGTATCACTTTGTTTTCAAACAAATGTAAGTATTTCTATGTAATGTAATGGTTGTGTTTACTATGCTTGCTATGTACATTCGTTGTGATACTACGCATGACGTCACCTCCGCCCCGAAACGTTTCCGCCTTCGGTTTCGGGGGTGTGACATGGTGGCGCGACACGGTGTGTCAGTTTCAGTGATTTCATATAGGGATGTTCGGTTCACTTCTAGGTTTTTGAAGATGTTTCATGATGAGCTGGGTACTCGTCTGCATTTTAGCACCGCCTTTCACCCATAGACGGATGGTCAAAGTGAGCAGACCATCCAAACCTTGGAAGATATGCTGTGAGCATGCGTGTTATACTTCGGGGGTAGTTGGGATACCTACCTTCCATTGGTAGAGTTCTCTTATAACAATAGTTATCATGCGAGCATTGATCGCCCTTCCTTTGAGATGTTATACTGGAGGAAGTGCAGGACCCCGATATGTTAGGGTGAGGTTGGCCAGAGGGTAATGGGGAGCACTGAGGTAGTGCTCAAGACGACAGAGAAGATTCAGTAGGTCTGGAGCAGGCTTCAGACTGCTCAGAGTCGGCAGAAAAGTTATGCCGACAAGAGCCGATCACACCTCGAGTTCTAGGTCGGGGATATGGTTCTCCTGAACGTGTCACCTTCGAAAGGCGTTATCTGATTCAGGAAGCGAGGCATGTTGGGCCCCAGGTACAGTGGACCGTTCAGGGTTATAGCCCGGATGGGCAAGTTGGCATATAGGCGAGATTTGCCAGCCGAACTTAGTCAGATACACAACACTTTCCATGTTTCTCAACTGCGAAAGTGCCTGGCGGACGACTTGACAGTGGTGCCCTTGGAGGACATTCAGGTTGGTGACAGCCTGAACTACATTGAGCGACCAGTGGGAATCCTCGACCAGAAGTCCAAGGATTTGAGGAACAAAAGAGTGGAACTAGTGAATGTACAATGGCAACACCGGAAGGGGTCGGAGTGGACTTGGGAGCCGACGGACGAGATGATGGAGCATTACCCCGAGCTGTTTCAGGATCGAGCAGCAGACTTCGAGGATGAAGTCTAAGATAAGTGGGGGAGATTTGTAGCACCTGGTTCTCGATACATATATTTATTAATTCTTTATATTAATTTGCATTTTGGCCTTGGACTCGGCGAGTTCAAGGACCAACTCGCCGAGTAGAAGTGGGATGAGACGCGACGTTTAAGTAGTGGACTCGACGAGTCGGGTCCCGGACTCGGTGAGTAGGCCTTGTCTGGACAAAAACCCTAACCCGAGGGTTTGCACCCTATTTAAACACCTTAACTCGGCCTCCTTCGTCCCATTTGCTCCCAGAAGACCCATAGCAAACCCTAGCCGTTATTGAAGCAATCTAAGGCATTTGAAGTGATTTTGGTGTTCTTGTGATTCAAGGAAGGAAGGAAAAGATTGAAGGATCAAGAGAAGACTAAAGAGATTCAAGTTTGTGTACCATTTTTAGAACATTGAAGGTAAAAAGTCTGTACCTTGCTCTTCCATTTGATAGATCCCATTTTGTGTAGTTTTAGGGCTTTATGAGCCATTTTAGCTAGTCAACCATGCTTGAAACATGGTTGGGGGTTAGAGCTTCTGGATCACATCATTTAAGGGGTCACTAGGCAGATTTGAGTGGCTTTTGCAACCATGAAAGGTCCCATGCACCTTAAGAGCTTGTTTTAAGTCTTTTGAGCTCAATGTCCCATGCATGCACGTAAACTTTGTAACTTTACGTGCTAGATCGACTGTAGAAGCATAGATCTATCTTTTGATCAAGGGTTGTACGTCTGAAATTGAAGATTTAGTAAGAGGATGTGATCGACTCGACGATTCCATTCTTGGACTCGGCGAGTCCAAGCTTTTGTCCCATGTCCGTTGTGGGTCAAAAGGACCCAGTTGAGTATGGAAAGGTTTTAGGGAGTCCCGGGGAGTGACCCAATGTTCTGGACTAAGCCAATGTTCGGGAAATTCATGGGACTCGGCGAGTGCATGAGCAGACTCGACAAGTCCAAGGCAATCTTCTTAAGATGAAGATGAACTCGACGAGTTGTTCATACAACTCGGCGAGACAAGGACAGGACCTGTGTATCAGTTGAAGATGTACTCGACGAGTTATTCATACAACTCGGCGAGTCAGATGAAGATTCAGTCGATGTTCAATTAGAAGGAAAACTCGTCGAGCCATCGCCTAACTCGACGAGTTGAGACGGGTATAAGGACAAATGGAAGGATAGGGACTCGGCGAGTTGGCGAGCCAAATCGGCGAGTCCGGTCAACTGGAAGTTGACTTTGAATTTGACTTTGACTAGGTAGGGGTAAAATGGTCGTTTTACCCTAAGGACAGTTACCTGTGTATGACTAAGTGTTTTGTTGGAATTATAGCCGGAGGATTTCCGGAGCAGCAGCGACATCAGTTATAGGATTCCCACACAGATCCGTAGCTACTACGAGGTGTGTTACCTTCCAGTATCGGTGGATCTACGGCCACAATGCCGGCCCACCAGTAGGAGTTGTATGTTAGATGATTGTCTTTGTGATATCATCTAAGTTTGCTACTACCTGATATGTTGTATGCTGGCATGATATGTTATGTGCGATAGTAGTAGAGTTCGGTTGTTAGGACCGAAGGGTAGGTGAGGCACCCCAGATATGTCTGACAGTATGTGATTATATGTTTATTTGCTGGCATGATATGTTATATGTGATATCGATAGTAGGAGGGGAATAGTCCCTAAGTTCGGTTGTTAGGACCGAAGGGTCGTTCGGACACCCCAAATATGTCTGATAATATGTTTATGTCATGATATATGTGATAGTAGCAGTAGGGGTGGAATAGTCTCCGAGATTCGGTTGTTAGGATCGATGGGTAGGTCAGCAACCCAGAACGGCTTGACATGGGTAGGTCAGCACCCCAGAATGGCTTGACACGGGTAGGTCGGCACCCCAAAATGGCCGTACGGGTAGGTCGGCACCCCAGAATGGCAGTACCGGGTAGGTCGGGCACCCTAGAATTGTCCGAAAGTATGTACTCTATGTGATTGTATGGTATGTGGTACGATGGGGGAACTCACTAAGATTTGTGCTTACAATGTATAGTTTTGGTTTCTGGTACCTCTTGATCAAAAGAGAAGGAGCTGGCGCGGTAGCGGCACATCATACACACATTTTTTTTTCCGCACCTTGAGCTTATTATGGGATTTGTACTCTGACATTATGGTTGATTTCATGTTTGGTTTTCAGATACGAAATATGTTTTAAGAAATGTTATGACCGAATGTTGTTTTATTTATAAATGTTTTGCAAAGTGTTAAATTAAAAATGGAATTTTTGGACTTGAAAAGTGGGTCGTTCCATCCGAACTTTGCAACTTTAAAAAATAGAGACATTGTTCCCTACGAACAATATTGTCAACATGCAAAACAAGCATAAGAATTATTGTCCCACTAGCTTTGACATGTACCCAAAAATCAATTGGACTTCTAGTAATCAATATCCTTTGACTTTGTTAAGGAAGTGCATGTTTCTATTATGCGATGCTTCGATAAGTCTCCAACTAGAGTTCTTAAGCTTATACACCTTTGTCGGATAATGTGCATGTGTATGTTTAAACCCTTTCAATATAGATAGATATATCCATCGAAAGCTCAAACAATTCCTTGTCATTCCTCACAATTCTAAATATGAAGATGGATGCTGTAATCATATTTTTAATTTGAGAACGCAATTTACACAACCAATATCCATTTAGATCAGATCTTCAAAATATATTATCGAAATTATTTTCTCACAATCATTTTGATGAATTAGAGCGAAACCTTTACCACTTAGATTTTATGGTGCATACGTTCCCATCCATGTGAATATATATCATTTCCATCCTATAGTCATAAGACAAGGTTTATGACAGACCAAAATCAAATTCAATTTCCCTTCATGGACTGAGCCTTTCTATTTTTAAATTCTTGCCTTCTGGTAGCTCAAGGTTCCACCAGTACTTCCATGTTGTTAGAAGATCATCCACATTGACCAATGTACTTTCACTCACAAACGTGCTTTTTCTTCTGTAGTTAAATGAAGACATAGAACCTACAAATATTTCCAAATCAACTAGAAGTGCATAGAAATAAGAGTGTATCAATCAAACATGAAAGGTTATCAATCTCAGATCGCGTGCTAGTGATAAGTAAAAAAATTTATTGTCGATCGACTCTTGAAACTCTCAAGATCAATACCACTCCCACTGACTTCTAGACATATGATTTTTTATTTCAATGAACATACTTTGATGAGCTAAAACAAATATTCAAAAGTTCGTGTGGATTCTTAAAAAGAAAATACTTCATAGAATAGGTCTCGGTTTATCTTTTGTTCATTGTTTAACGAAAACATCAAAACTCCAATTCTATATATGCTAGAGTAAGAGAACATTTTACTCCACATATTTTGAGGTGTTTTCAACCTTCTTAGTTTGAAATAAGAGTTTCAAGATACGATATATATTTATTATAGCCTGGATCTAAAACTTGATTGGAACAAAATATGACTCATCTTATAATCGAACCATTTCCAACAATGTTCGATTTCTCTTCTTAGTCATACAATCGCACTAAGATGTTCTTGGAGGACTAATTGTGATACAATTCCACAATTATTAAGATGATCATAAAACATGATACTAAAGTACTCTCCTTGATTTTCAGACTGGAGAATCTTTCATCTTTCTACATAATAGATTATTCTATTTGTTCTGGTACTCTTTGAAGCTTTTCAAAAACTATTAAAACGATGCTTAATCTTATAAACATAATCATATTTTCTAAAACATCAATAAATTATAATGCACAACGTTATCGTCCCTTGTGGTGGATCTAAATAGTCCATATTATCATGTATCGGATCCATTACTCCTTCACTTGCCTCATATAAGCGTGTGAACAATGTATTAATTCATAAGTTTCCTAGGAACAAGATTCTCATATATTATACAATACGACTTGTACAACACTAAGTATCTGTCCAGTTGGTGATGAGATTTCTTTTCACATGGTCGAATATGAAAATACCACATGTGATATTATGACAATAAAATCCGCAATTAATATTGCTATTATTAGAAACACAACTAAAAATTTTCATTAATGCCATTGCAAGCAAATATAAGATAAGACAACCACATTAACCAAAACTTCAATTTTATTGCTAAAAAGAAAATTAGAACTTTTCCTTACAATGTATAAAAAGAAAAACTATATTTCTATACATCTCTGAGAGTCATAACAATCTATTAAAAACTATACTAACTCCTTAGTAGTAGCTCCAAATTCTGACTAGCAAACCATGTGACGAAAATCTATTTCCCACGATTAGATTTAGCTTACTTGTCTTAATCTTCCTTCATTCTTTTAGACCCTACAATTCCATCAAAGTGTGATCATCACATCATCTATTAAGATTCTAAGAATATGAATTTATGGAGTTAGATAATGGATGTACCTGAGGTAGAGTCACACAAACTGACTTCCTAGTCTTTTAGATCTTTCAAGTATTTTTGTTAGCTTCGCAACCAATGTCCTTTCAATTGGCAGTAGAAACAAATGGACTTTTTGGGTTTAGCACATGGAATGATCCTAACCTTCAATTTTCTCCTTACCATACGGTCAAACGGTTTCATCTTGGATGGCCCTTTCCATTGGGAAGAGAAATCTTTTCTGGATCACCAATGTTACCATTGTCAACGTCCATGGAACTCTTAGAATGTGTTATTAAGAATTTATGCATCAACAACTATCAATGTCTCGGTCAAATCAATTAGGGTCATGTCAAGATTCCTCATATGGAAGTTCTTAATGAATTGACATATGACTCGGGAAGAGAAAGAGTAACCAAATCAATAGGTTACTCCTTTGGGAATATGACACCAACCCTTTCCAATTTGTCAATGTAATACTTCATTTTCAAAGCATATGGACACAAAAATTTTTGATATTCATGTTTACATGTCAATAGGGCTGAGTAGTTTCATATCTTTCAACTCGAGGAAAACATGACGTTGGGAGAGTCACAGGAGGAGGTGGAAGAATTAAAGAAGCATGATATCCAATTCCACCATTCTCCAAAGAAGAGAAAACTTTTTCACCTTTATAAAAATGTGGAAGATCATCTTCATACGAATGAGGAAAAACATTTCTAGAAGAACAAGGAAGACAATCATTGTCTTGATTTGACATCTAAAATTTGGGAGAAGAGAGAATTCAAATTAGTTGATTTTAATCCTTAATTATTATTCCATAATTTAAATTAAGGCTAGGATCCATATTTTTTTATTCGACCTTTGAATAAGGATGTAACAATCAAATTCGAATCTATTTTAGGTAGGTAGAGTCATCTCACCAGTTTCAATCTCATGAAATTACTAGATCTTTGAGATTTATTCATATCTTAATTGTGATGGGGATTCTGAGGATCACAATTAAGATATGAATAAACATGCAAAACTACTTAAACACCCTCAATTAATTTATAATTTCTCATTGATATGTTGGTTAACCACACATTGTCCATCAACAATCATAAAAACGAGTTGTTTCATTATTCACCTTTATAGTCCCAAATTAGTGTGTCGGTTAACCACACACGCTCCACTAACAACTCATAAAGAAACAAAGTGTGTTTTTCATGGAATAGCATAAAATTTCACATTCTCTCTAAGATAACTAGAGTGTGATTTATAAACAAGTATAGTTACTTTGTAGTATCCTACTTTTAGAGGTTATGTTTCATCAAACTCATTCGCCTAAAGACCATACAGCATAAAAGAGAGCGGTGGGTGACACTGCACAACTATTCAATGGTCATTTTATAGGCCGTTATCCTTATACTCCCCTTAGAATATGGTTTCGTGAATGAGGTCTACTAATAATTTAACTAACTTTTATTACACGTATAATATATTAAACCTTTAATCATATATGTATAATGTGTATTTTAAATATTTTCAAAATACAAGGTTTAAATATTAATTATCAAAATTATATTATAATTAATTAATCAATTTAAACATATAATGGGTTTATAACTATCATTTAATTACAATAAAATTAAATTAACCGTTAAATTTATAATAGATAATTCAATTTAATTTATGTAATTAAAAATTTATAAAATAAGGATATCTCGCAATATTTAGGTTTTTATGGATTATCACATAAGACATTCAAAATTAGGATTCTAATGAAATCAGTATAAAATAATTACCAAAAATAACACCATTTATTTGATTTGGAAGATAATTATCGAAAATATGGAAAATCAGATCTTACATTGTGACAGACAGATCGTCACGTCGTGATATCAGTATTTTGTGAAAAACAAGTTTAGTTTGATGCAACTCATGTGTAGTCAATGTTTGGCAAGCCTAATCTCTGATATTGATGTTAGGTTTTTATAGAAAACAAAATTGTATAATACGGAAAACAATTAACAATTAATAGGGTACATGCATCCATATAAGATCTATGACATAACCTTGATAGCAACATACAATGAACAACTAAACCTAGCTTAACCCAAGTGTAGTTCAAAATTAGTAAGTAAAAAGTTACATGCCTTTTGATTTGTTGTAGTAAACAAATCACTTCAATCCACTTGTAGTGTAGGACATGGAAAGCTTGACACAAAATGGATGGTGCCTTTAATAGCTCATACCCAAAAACTAGAACTAGAAGACAAGAGGAGGTATGCCGGAGGATATTTTCGGCTAGAGTACTCTCCATGGAATCTTACGAATGAAAATCATAGGCCTTGGGGTCCTATTTATAGTTTAGGTAACTCAGGGAAAAAGCATGATTTGAATGATTAGATAATAAATTTAATCCCATTCCAATTCGTTTCCTTATAAACTACCAAGAGGCTTTTGGAATCCCTAGAATCCCTACTAATTTCGTTCACCACCTATATGGGTTCTAGATTCTTCATTCCTTGCTCAATTATGAACAATTAAAATTCAAACCATGTAACTTTAATTAATTACAGATTAATTTTGATTAATAATGAATTAATTCTAACTTATTTTATATTAATTAATTAATAATATAAAATAACAAAACAACTATTTAACAATTGATTTCGTATAAGTTTATTAAAGTCATAATAAACTAACAAACCAATTATCTATTTTTAATCAATATGTTAATCACATAATATATTAAGAAAATATTTCCTCATAATTCCAATTACTTTATCAATCATATAATAATCTAATAATTTATCCTCTCTCTACAAATCTCATTGTAACCATGTTCTACTCATGAGGGCAACCTAAAAATAGTTTTGCTTCTAATTAAAAGAACGTACCAATTTAGTTACTGGCTTAGACACCTTAATCCAACAAATACATCACATGTAGTGGTGTTAAGACTGATGGGGACTTGAATATGATTCTGGGTGATTAAAGAGAAGACCTACAATAATGTTCAGGGCAGTTAGGTCTTGACGTCGTAACTATGTTGTGAATTGATTATGACATTCTTAGAGTTTTATTATTATGAAATAACATCTATACTAAAAAATGTTTTAATATTCCGAGATTTTCCTCAAACAAAGATGTCCTATTTTTTCAAGCGTAAATTTTTTATTATTATTATGGAAAATAGGGGATGTCACAAATTTTTTATGTTTTATCCATTTTTAATTTTTTTCCCATCCTATAACTTCATGAACCAATACTTAAAGTGTGTTTATCAAGTCCTTCTTCCATGACCTTTACTTCTTGCTTCAGTTTTGTAGGCATCGACTCGTAGGTATAAATTTAAATTGTTTTATATTTATTTTGACCGTGAAACTCGACGAGTTGGAGGCACCAATTCGTTCAGTAGAGATCGAGATGACTGCGTGAATTTTAGAATCAACTCGACGAGTTGGAGAACCCCAACTTGACGAGTTGGAGCTAAGTGTGAAAACCCTAATTTTCAGGGTTTGCACCCTATTTAAAGGACCTGAAGCCTTTATCTCGCCTCCTTCATCACCTTATCACATGAGACAAACCCTATTCGAGCTATCTTCCACTGTGAGAGAGAGTGCGGCTAAGAGTGTGTGTTTTGGTTTATTGTTTGAAGGAACTTGAAGAGTCAAGGATTTAGAACAAGAACGAGACCGTAGATCCGTCATCTATTCGGTTGTAGCAGAAAACTAGAGGTAAAAGCCATTACCTTGATCACTTGTTTGTTAGATCTCTCCAATAGGGAGTTTCTGGCTATTTTAGCATTTTCTTGAGTCATTATTGGTTTTTAGCTTACCTTGAAGCTAAGACTTCAGAACTGGACATTATTAGGCCCTTTAGGCCTAAAGACTCGAGCTTTATCAAGCTTTGGCCAACTTATATGCCTTAAACCCCTTGTTGAGCTTTGTTTTGGCAAACTTAGCCCTAGATGTCATGCATGGACGTAAAACTTGCAACTTTACATGGTATTTCAGCCTTATAAGGCTAGATCTAGAGTTTGAGGCTTTAGTCTCGCTTAATAGTGTCTGAATAAGAGAAAACACTAAAGGAACTTTACGAATTGGTTAGATAACTCGACGAGTTGGTTAGGTTTATCCTCGTTATCTTGGACGTAGTGCAAACTTGAAAAGTTGGTGAGACAACTATACGAGTTGAGTTGGATTTTCTAGATTTTCTAAGAACCGAAGGAACTCGACGAGTCACATAGATGCACTCGATGAGTTGGGTCAACATGGACTGTTGACTTGAGGGTTGACTTCCATTGACTTTTAGGGTTTGGCCAAGTTGTGGAATTTGGAAACCATGGAGGAGTAAAATGGTCTTTCACCCTTTCTGAGAATTAGTAAAGGAGTTAGCTTAACATCTTTGGAGTTGTTATTATAAATTGTTAATTAGAGATGATTATGATATATGTAGGTGGAGTCTAGACCGACCGTTGAGTACGAGACATACTTGATCTACTTATGAGGTGAGTCTTCTCACTATACTTACCTAAGTGGTAATACTGTGTGACCGGAGGGTCTTGCCTGAGTTATTGACCGGAGGGTCTTATGTGCTTATACTGAGTTATGTGATATATTATGCATTCTATCTTTGTGATTTATGTTAATGTTTTGCCTTATTGAGATAGGGCCAGAGGGTCCAAACCGAGCTGTGAGACCAGAGGGTCCTCACTGAAATACAGGACTAGAGGGTCCAACCCGAGCTGTGAGACCGGAAGGTCCTCACTGAGACACATGACCGGAGGGTCCTTATTGAGATTTAGTCATGAGAGACTAATTATTTGTGTGTGGTATTTTGGGGAACTCATTAAGCTTTGTGTCTTACAATATTGTGTGAAATGTGTTTCAGGTACATCTCAGGATCGCGGGAAGGCGCCAACATGATTATACACACCAGCTAGTTGATTGTGTTTTTTTTAGGATTCTGGGATATTCTCAAAGCAATTTATTATTTTGTGTTTGGAAAAACTTATCAATTTGGTTTTGAGAAATATTAAACTGTGTTTTTGTGTGGATTTAAAAATGAAAATTTTAATTGAAAATTTAGAGTGTTACAAATTGGTATTAGAGCCTTGGTTTGAGGGATTCAGATGTAACCTTGTGTAGGTCTGTACTCAAACCGAGGATTTGAGAAATTTGTCTAAAAATGATTTTCTAAATGAGTAAAAGTTTTAAGAGGAAACGAGATGAAGCAGTGTGTACAATCAGACAGATCCCGAACTTTGATTTTCCCAAAATACCCTTACTTATTTACATTATGAGATGAGATATTTATGAGATATTACAACTGCATACTAGATGACATGCTAGGTATTTCAGGAAATTAGAGCCAAAGTAGCCCGATTCATGATGCCTTAGCCTAAAGGGATGGTATTGATTGACATTACCTGCTATTTGCTCTGTGTGTGCGCTGAGTAGGGATACATGGCATGAACCTTTTAGAGAGAGTTTTGAGTTAAGGAGTAATCTAGGATAGATACTTAGATGTGCATTTGAGGAATCTACTTAGAGAGTAGCTTGGTATCCGTGAGGGATAGAGTACTTGTGAATTAGGATCCTAGGAGGAGGACTTGGGACGACTATAGGTTGGTGTGGAAGGTAGTATTGGGCCCATACTTCTGAAAGCACCCGATATGTATGCGACCCAAGTAAGAACCTTAGGATGCTAAGGATAGACCTGCACATTTGCAGTCCCAGAGCGGTCTTGGTCCGGTCTCGAAACGGTCCAGTCTTTTTGAGGTCGGTCTCGGAACAGTCCGATCTTTTTTCAGTCCGGTTCCGTGCAGTCCTTTTCCTATCCGGTCTTTTTTCAGACCGGTCTTTTTTTGGACTGGTGTTTTTTTAGACCGATCTTTTTCGGTCTCGTCTATCGGTCCTTCCATACGTATTTTCGGTTTGATTTATGGGTTTTTTTCGGTTTCGATATTTTTCGATTATTTTGTTTTGGTTTCGAGTTTTTTCCATTAATAAATATGAGATTATCACAAAAATAATAAATTAAGAATTATTAAAAATGATAACTTAAATTTTATAAAAGAAAAAAATAAAATAAATTAGATAGTTTGTTATTAAAATTTGTATAATTAACACAAAAGTTATATAGGACCAGTCTCAAACTGGTCCTGTCTTTTATAGGACTAGTCTCCAAATAGTCCGATCATTTTTGGATAGGTCCCGGATGGTCACAAGTCGGTCTTTCTTCAGTCCGGTCTTTTCTAGGACCGGTCTTTTTTCGGTCCGGTCTCGTTTTAGACCAGTTCGGTCTCGATCTTTTTTTGGGTCCGGTCCTAGACCGGTCTTTTTGTGTAGATCTAGATAAGGAGCATGTAGGGGTAGGTAATTAAGTGTGCGCTTTAGCCAGTCCATTATGATTTTTGTGTTTATGTTTCAGAGAGACTATGGTGATTACCAGTAACAACCCTGGGGGTAGTGGTACTAGTGACGAGGAGATCCGCAGGATCATTGCTGGAAGATGGCTGCAGCTATCAGGAAGGCCATTCCAGAGACATTCGAGCCTATTAAGACCATGTTGATTGAGACTTTTGACGAGCGATATGTTGTTGTTACAGAGGCTGTTACTGCCGCAATCACTATAGCCCTTGCAGCGACGAGGCCACAGGGGGGTGATTCGTTGTTGTTTCGAGAGTTCAGCAACACGAAGCCACCAGAGTTTAACGGGAACCAGGACCCGATTTCTGCTATGAGATAGATCTCTAACATCGAGGGATGTTTCTATACTTGTTCATGCCTGGAGCACTTTAGAGTTCGGTTTGCACTGAACCAGTTTAGCTTGGGACGAAGGATTGGTGGAAGTTCGTTACGACTGATTTTACTCCTACAGACCATGCTGCAATGAATTTGAAGAGATTTACCCATATATTAAGAGATGAGTAAGACAGAAACAGTGAAAAAGATTATGAGGATTTTTCATGAGAGGGCGCTATTCTACCCTGAGCACGTGTCTACAGAGCAGGCACGTGCGAACTGGTACTTGAGCTTTTTGTCGAGAGATGTTTAGGTGTTCGTGGAGAACTCATCATATCAGACACTGGCTAGGTTACAGACCAATGCCAGGAGGAGAGAGATTGAGCTGGAGATTCAGACCAGAGAGGAGGGAAAGTCTCATGGGAGAGACAAGAGACCAGTACAGTCGCAACCGACGACAAAGCGGGCTAAGCCTGTTGATATGAGAGTAGGAGGCCAGAAGGGCCACACTTGTGGCAAGTGCGGAAAGAGCCATGAGGGATCTTGCCGAGCGAGTATTTGCTACAAATGTGGTAAGAACGGCCATATGGCGAAGGACTGCCCCATGGGATTTTCGGTTTGCTTTCATTACAACTAGACTAGCCACCGGAAGGCCAAGTGTCCTCAGATCACCCAGTGACCAGCCCAGGCTTTTGCTCATGCTACTTTGCGCGTTACTGATGGTCATCCGGGGATGGTGGAGGCTCCAAGAGCTCGTGGGAGGGCATTCTAGCTGACTGTGGAGGAGGTCTGGGCAACACCTGACGTTGATGCTGGTACATATCTCCTTATTCATTTTATTTGGAGATTTGTTTATGCTTATACTGTGTTTCATATAGGTACTTTTCTTGTGAATTATGTGCCTGCTTTGGTGTTATTTGACTCGGGTGTGTGTCGATCTTTCGTGTCCTTATCCTTTAGTCGCCACATTAGTGTTAGATGTGAGGCGTTGAGTCGACCGCTGAGGGTTTCTATAATCGATGAGCATGCAGTTTCTTCCACTGATGTATTCTGGGGATGTGTTTTAGAGATTTTTGATGTTGAGTTCGCGATAGATTTGGTGCCGATAGCGATGGGTTATGGGTGTGTGATATTGGGCATGGATTGGTTGAGCCGGTTTGGAGTTATGATTGACTTCGAGCATCATATGGTGACCATACGAGACCTTAGTAGGGGAGTACTTACTGTTTATGGTGAGGGAACTAGACCGACGTCAGTTTTCTGCTCTACCACCAGGGCAAGGCAGAGTCTATAGCAGGGATGAATGGGCTTTTTAGCATATGTGATGGATACGTGGGTTGCCACTAAGAGGCCGATTTCTATTTCCGATGTTCCATTAGTATGTGAGTTCCCGGATGTTTTCCCTAATGAATTTTTGGGTTTGCCTCCTGAGAGACAGGTGGAGTTCCAGATCGATCTGATCCTGGGGGTGGCGACAAGTGGAGTTCCGGATCAATTTGATTCCAGGGGTGGCACCTATTGCCAAGGCACCTTATTGCCTTGTGCTGCCAGAGATGCAGAAGTTAACCTTGAAACTCTAGGAGCTGTTGGGGAAGGGTTTCATTAGACTGATGAACTCGCCATGGGGAGCACCGATACTTTTTGTCAAGAAAAAGGATGGTTCACACAAGCAAGGATTGATGAATTGTTTGATCAGTTGCAGGGGGTGTCTTGGTTTTCCAAGATTGATTTGAGATTTGGGTATCATAAAATGACAAACTATGGGGAGGATATCCAGAACACGGCCTTTCGGACTCGTTATGGGCATTACAAGTTTGTGGTGATGCCTTTTCGGCTCACCAATGAACCGACATCGTTCATGGACCTCATGAACGGGTGTGTAGGCCCATGTTTGAGCGTTCGGTGATCGTCTTCATCGATGACATTTTGATGTATTCGAGGTCTAGGGAAAAACATGAGGAGCATCTTCGAGAGATTCATAGGGTGTTAAGGATGGAGAGGTTTTATGCCAAATTCTCCAAGTGTGATTTCTAGTTACGAGAGGTCTAGTTTTTGTGACACCTCGTTAACCAGAATGGGATTTTGGTCGACCTAGCCAAAATTGAGGCAATTATGCGATGCGAGGTGCCGAGATCCCCATCCGAAATCAGAAGTTTTCTAGGTCTGGTAGGTTACTATCAGAGGTTTATCAGAGATTTCTCCAAAATTGTTGTTCCTCTCACCAGATTGACCAGGAAGGGTGTTATCTTTGCTTGGGGGCCTGAGCAGCAGGCATCATTCGAGATTCTTCGCAAGTGATTTTGCGAAGCTCCAATGTTAGCCCTTCTGGAGGGATTAGAGGAGTTCGTAGTCTACTTTAATGCATCCATATCGGGAATGGTTGGCGTGTTGATGTAGAGGGGGCACGTGATAGCATATGTATCGATGCAGTTAAAGCCTCACGAGACAAGGTCTCCCACACATGATTTGGAGTTGGGGGCAGTGGTATTCGCCCTCAAGATTTGGCGCCACTATCTTTATGGTGTATGATGTACCATATACACAAACGAAAAGATCCTGCAATACCTTATGGATCAGCCCAACCAGAATATGAGACAGAGGAGTTGGTTGGATGTAGTGAAAGACTATGATTGTGAGACTTTGTATCATCCGGGCAAAGCTAATATGGTTGTTGATGCTCTGAGTGATAGAACAGTGAGTGATCCCATCCGAGAGGCCCAAGGGGTGGCCATGAGACCAGAGAACTGTAAGAGAGAGCGGTTGATGGGGAAAATTTCTGAATTTGAGACTGATAGTTAGGGGCTTATGACCTTCCGTGGGCGGATATGGGTGCCGTATTTGGGTGGAGCTCGACGAATTTTGATCGAGGAGGCCCATAGTTCAAGATTCTCGATCCATCCTGGGTCAACAAAGATGTATTTTGACTTGAAAAATGATTATTGGTGGCCTAGTATGAAGAGAGATGTGGCATGGGTAGTCGAGAGAAGTTTGATATGTCTTCAGGTCAAGGCAGAGCACCAGCATCCCCATGGCCAGTTGCAGCCTTTGGAGATTCCCCTATGGAAGTGGGAACAAATCTCCATGGATTTTATTACAAAGTTACCGAGGATTGCATAGGGTGTTTTGCGGTTTGGGTGATTATAGATCGTTTGACGAAGAGTGCTCACTTCTATGCTATAATTGAGAGCTCTTATGCGGAGAAATTGGTTGAGGTCTATGTTCGAAAGGTGGTGGCACGACATGGGTTGACAACATCGATAGTGTCAAATCATGATGTGTGTTTTACTTCCATGTTCTAGAAGAAATTTCATGAAGAGTTGGACACCAGTATACATTTTAGCACCGCATACCACCCGCAGACAGACGTGCAGAGTGAGCGGACGATTCAGACGCTCAAGGAAATGTTACGCGCATTTGTTATGGATTTCGGTAGGAATTGGGACACTTACTTGTCCTTAGCTGAGTTTTCATACAACAACAACCATCATTCCAATATTGTGATGCCTCCTTTTGAGATTTTGTATGGGAGGAGGTACAGGACTCTCATCTGTTGGGGAGAGGTAGGGCAGAGAGTGATGTGGAGCACTGAGATAGTGCTCAAGATGACAGAGCAAATCCAGCAGGTTAGATAGAGATTGCTGACGGCCAAGAGTCATTAGGAGAGTTACACAAACCGGAGACGTTTCGAGCTAGAGTTCAAGATCGTTGATCTTGTCCTCTTGAAGGTATCCCCATGGAAAGAGGTGATCCAATTCACGAAGCGGGGAAAGTTGGGCCTTAGATACATTGGTCCTTTTAGAGTGATTGCTCGAGTAGGTAAGGTAGCTTATCGGTTAGAGTTGCCTCCAGAGTTGATCAAGATTCATAACACCTTCCATGTATCCCACCTGAGGAAGTGTGCAGTCGATGACATGACAACGGTCCATTTAGAGGATATTCAAGTTGATTATAGCCTGAACTACATTGAGAAGCCAATGGCAATTTCGGATAAGAAGGTGAAGGTCTTGAGGATTAAGGAGGTGGCCTTGGTTAAGGTTCAGTGGCAACATCAGAGGATATCTGAGTGGACTTGGGAGCCGGAGTCCGAGATGCGTAAGCAGTACCCAAAGCTGTTTTTGGAGAACGACTTCGAGGGCGAAGTCTGATTCTAGTGGGGGAGAATTGTAACATCCCGACTCCCAAGTATAAATTTAATTTGTTTTATATTCATTTTGAAAGGGTAACTTGATGAGTTGGAGGCCTGAACGCGTCGAGTAGAAATTGATATGGCCGTGTGAATTTTAGAATCAACTCGACGAGTTGGAGCTAAGTGTGAAAACCCTAATTTTTAGGTTTTGCACCCTATTGAAAGGACCTTACGCCCTTTATCCCGCCCCTCATCACCTTATCACCCTGAGACAAACCCTAATCGATCTATCTTCCACTGTTAGAAAGAGTGAGGCTAAGAGTGTATGTTTTGGTGCATTCTTTGAAGGAACTTGAAGAGTCAACGATTTGGAACAAGAAGGAAACCTTGGATCCGACATCTATTTTGTTGTAGCAGCAAATTGGAGGTAAAAATCCATTACCTTGATCACTTGTTTGTTAGATCTCTCCATTAGGGATTTTATGGCCATTTTAAGCATTTTCTTGAGTCGTTATTGGTTTTGAGGTTACCCTAAAGCTAAGACTTTAGATCTAAACATCATTTGGCCAGCTTCCATGCCTTAACCCCTTGTTGAGCTTTATTTCGGCAAAATTAGCCCTAGATGTCGTGCATGGACGTAAAGCTTGTAGCTTTACGTGGTATTTCAGCCTTAGAAGGCTAGGTATAGAGTTTGGGGATTTAGTCTCGTTTAATAACATCTTAATGAGAGAAAAGACTAAAGGAACTCGATGAGTTGGTTAGCCAACTCGACGAGTTGGTTAGGGCTTTCCCCGTTATCTTGGACGTTGAACAAATTCGACGAGTTGGTGAGACAGCTCGACAAGTTGAGTTGGATATTCCCCACTTTTTTAGAACGGAAAGAACTTGATGAGTCGCATAGATGCACTCAATGAGTTGGGTCAACGTGGACTGTTGACTTGAGCGTTAACTTCCATTGAATTTTAGGGTTTGGTGAAGTTGTGGACATTGGAAATCATGGAGGGGTAAAATGGTCTTTCACCCTTTCCGAGCATTAGTAAAGGAGTTAGCTTAACATCTTCGGAGTTGTTATTATAATTGTTAATTAGAGATGATTATGATATATGTAGGTGGAGCCTACACTAACCATTGAGTACAAGCCATACTTGCTTCACTTATGAGGTTGTAGCATCTGGTTCTTGGTATGTATTTAAATTCAAGTAAATTTATATTTTTCTCTGGCACTCGGCGATTTGGAGGCCCAACTCGTCGAGTAGACTCGATTTTGTTCAAGGGGTTTAATGAACTACTCGACGAGTCGGGGGACAGAGTCCACGAGTATGGATGTCTGGATGAAACCCTAATATTTAGGGTTTGCACCCTATTTAAACAACTTATCTTCTCCCAACTCAGCCTCCATCATCCCTCCCAACTCAAAGAAACGCTAAATCGAAACCCTAACCTTGTTTGAGTGATCTTGAGCTATTTTTGTGTGTTTGTGGTGGTTTGTAGCTTGAAAAGGAAGTAGAAGCTTGGGGATTCGAGGAGAAGCAAGAAGGTCGAGAGGTTTTGCTCCATTCTCAGTTCATTCAAGGTAAAAAGCTTCAACCTTGACCTTCTAACTCTTAGATCTCTAGTTACGGCTCATTTATACCTTTTCGAAGATTTAATAAGTCCATATTCGAGATTGTGTGTGTATCATTGAGGTTTACTTCAGATCTGGAACTATTGAGGGTTCCCATGGCATAAAGGTGCCAACATTATGGCCATGGGAGGCCTATGCATCTTATAAACCTCCTTTATGGTTTTTGAGCCAATTACCCCATGCATAGACACCAAGTTTGTAACTCTACGTATAATATGGACCCTAGGAGGTCAGATATTTGGTTTGGATGCTTTGAGACCAACTGAAATCGACTGTATACTTTTGGACAAAGAGGGACTCAGCGAGTCGTTCATGGGACTCAGCAAGTCTAGTCGTATTTCCCATTAAACCCTTTTTGTTAATTGACTAGGTGTTAAGATAGAAGAGCACTCAGTCGTCTGAGCTCATTAAGGGCCTGGAAATCATCGAACTTCACGAGTGTATGAACTAACTCGGCGAGTGTATGAACTAACTCGACGAGTTGAAAGGAATGTCCCAATCCCATGAAGACGGATTCGACGAGTTCAAGGAGAACTTGGCGAGTCATAGACTAGACACCTTCATTCAGATGAAGATAAAGTCAACGAGTTGAGGGACGAACTCGGCGATTCAGTTGAAGAAGGTCCCGATATTTTGATTGAAGGAGAAGTCGTCGAGTAGAGTCAGGGTTTTACCATTTTGTGGAAGTGGGGACTCGAGGAGTTGGTGGACCAACTCGGTGAGTCGAGAAAACTGGATGTTGACTTTGACCAAAGTTGACTTTAACTAGGGTTTTGACCTTGAATTTGACTTGGACTTGAGTTGACCCTTATAAGGGGTTATGAGTATGTTTTGGTAATCAAGAAAGGTTGTTGTGTAGGAATTGAGGAGTTGAGACGAGTTGATTTCTGTACCGAGGATAGTGTAGACACTACACCACATCGAGGTGAGTTACCTTCTACTAGAAGTGGGTCTACGGCACCAAGGTCAGCTCACCAGTAGTTGATTATAGTTGAGATGATTGTCTTTGTGATAATTTTCTGGTTTGCTACTACCTGGTATGTTTATGTGCAAGCATGATATGTTATATGTGATAGTGGTAGTAGGAGGGAAATAGTCCCCGAGTTCGGATGTTAGAACTGAAGGGTAGGTCGGGCACCCTAGATATGCCTAAAAATATGATTATGTTATGATATATGTGGTAGTAGTAGGGGGTGAAATAGTCCCTGGATTTCAGTTGTTCGGACCGAAGAAAAGGTCAGCACCCCAGAATTGCTTAACATGGGTATGTCAACACCCTAGAACTGCTTGACAGGGTAGGTCGACACCCCAGAATAGCCGGACCGGGTAGGTCGGGCACTGCAGAATTGCTCGGCAGTATGTATGCTATGTGGTATAATTTGGGAACTCACTAAGCTTCGTGCTTACAATTTACAATTTTGTTTCAGGTACCTCTTCGTCAAAGGGGAAGGAGTCGGAGTGGTATCAACGCATCACACACACATGATTCCGCATTATGAGATTCATGGGATTGTACTATGATTTTATTACTGTTTGATGTTATGATTTTGAGGCATGTTTCTTATGGTTTTATGGATTGATATGATGTCGAAAATGTTTTTAGCAAATTATTTTATAAGTTATTTAATTAAAAACGAACTTTTTGGCCTTGAAAATTGGGATGTTACAAGTTGGTATCAAAGCCTTGGTTTGAGGGATTCGGACACACCTTCGGTGGTGTCTGGACTCAAATCGAGGGTTTGAAAGATTTTTACAAGAAAAATGGTTTTCTAAAAGTTAAAGTGAAAAGGTTTTGAGAAAGAACAAGGTGTGTGACGCGTGCGACCGGTCGAGCTCAAGTAAGTTTTCCCCAAGATACCCATACATTTATGTTATGTTATATTATGATATGGTTATGAGAACTGCATGCTAGGTTAGGGCTAAGGATATAGGAATGATGCCTTTTTATGTCTGCTATGTGTATATGAGAACTGCATGCTAGAATAAGGCTAAGGATCTTGAGAGATGCCTGTTATGCCTTTTGTATATGCTTATTGAGTGGCATGATAGCCTAGATAGGATATGCTCGGTTAGGGTTACTTAATGCCTGAATGTTGCTTGCTTTGTGCTAATAAGAGTCCTAGATATCTTTAGTTAACTAGTAAACGAATACATTACATTACATATTACGAGGACTAAATAATTCAGAAGGTTAGGTCTAGCCTTATTTCGCAGCTCTCGTTTGAGTCTAACAGTTGTAGGGTAGGACCTATTATTCGAAGAATTATCTAGTCTTAGTGATATGTAATGGTATCAGCGAGTTAGTTAGGTGAAGGTAGTAGGAACTTCTTACACGAATGATGGCGGAGAGTGGGTTGGAGTGTTACCCTAGGGTAAGCCTAGGATGAGATTAGCAAAGAGTATAGCAGTAGAAAAAGGGACTTGGTGAAGTCAAAGCAATCCTTGAGGAAAGTAGGGATAGATATGGAAGGTAGTATGGGCCCGTATTACTGAAAGCAGAGGATCTGTACAAGAATCAATGAGGGATAAGATGGAACCAGGAAACTTGTAGAGTGTGTATGATCTATCGAGATTATGTATGAACCTGACATTTATGTATGTTGTTTCAGAATGGCGATGATTACGCGTCGTGGAACAGGAGGATCAGGGTCAAGAACAGGATCAGGATCAGGTTCGGGTTTGGATTCTGAGCCAGTGGATGAGAGGCTACGCGAGTTCATTGCGTCAGAGATCACGAGAGGTATCCTTGAGGCGACCTCGATTATCTTTGGGTCGATCAAGGAAGGGATCATAGAGCTGATGGAGGATCGCCTCAGGGCGTTCAAGAGCGACATGACGTTTAGCTAGTCAAGATCGTGCACACTGTCCTTCAAGGACTTCAGGGGAAATGGTGCGCCAGATTTCCATGAGGCGAAGGATCCCATCGTGGCCAAGAAATGGATTGCGGATATCGAGTATGAAAAGTTGATGAGCTTATTGTTGGATTAATGTCTAAGTCCATAACTATATTTGGTATGTACTTGACCCGACCCGGCATGGTCTATTTGGGTTGCACTTCATCGACACAATTTATATGGATAGTCTTTTGAAAATAGTATATTTATGATTTATATTAATATATTATAAGTTCTAATATATTAATATGGAATCATATTATTGAATTATTTTTGATCAAGACTTAATTTAGAATTAAATTAAGTGATCAAAATGAACTAATTAAATATGGACTCTTATATATATGGAATGGGCCAAGTTCATTTAGGTTGGGCTAAGCTTTCATGGATAGTCCATGGAGTGTTTAAACCGTGGATCATATGAAATGAAAGGACATGGATTTAACCCTAGTCTCCATACTATATAAAGATTTCCTTGGTTGGTGAAATTGGCACTCGTGTAGATACACTAAGAGGGCTAGCCGATTTCACTAGAGAGAACCAAGTATCCATATTCTCTAAAGTCTTCCAAGGTGTTTTGGTGATTTGTGATTCCACTTGAGGCTTCCACACTATTGGGGCTAAGCTCTTAAAGCTTGAAGACATCAAGCTACATCAAAAGGTATGTCATCTAACTAGTACTTTGTAGTATAAGAGCTTCATAATATGCTAGTTAGGATTAAAGCCTTGGAAAGTTCTTATTTGCATGTATAATAGAGAAAACATAGATCCAAGGTTTATAGGGTTGCATGTACACCATAGGAGTGTTAGAATGCTCAAAACCCAATAGTGGTATCAGAGCCTAGGCTTGTTTTCTTGTTATCCTTGCAAAATTGCTTAAAAATCGAAGTTTTTTGGTCTCTGGGCATCAGACTCTGCGAGTCCATGCCTAAAAAGTTATCAAATCGATCCAACTCGCCGAGTTGGTTCATGCAGTCGACGAGTTGGACCCCCAGACATCATATATTCGACCTTTTTGGCTGGAATTGGACTAGGAACATTACCCTAAGATGTTTTTGGACTTATAAACTTGTTTTTGATGTGGTAATGTTCATGCTAATCCAATTTCAAAGATAATTGTCAATAGATTCATGTTTTGTATTAGTTGAAGGTTTAGACTAATTACATGAAAAAGTTTGATTTGAATTATCTTGTTCTTATGAGTTGCTTAGATTAATAGAAAAGTTAATTGATTATGTGTTTTCATTCCATTTTAATCTAAGAATTGATTCTAAAATGTGTTTGTGTAACTTGTCCTCAAGTTACATGAAAAGTCACATTAAAGATTCTTAAAACTCATGAAGGATGGCAAAGGTTACAAAAATGAAGAGTCTTGTCTCATTGAATGGTTTTATGACTCCATAACTTGTCCTCAAGTTATGGAAGTACAAGATTCACTTCATTAAGTATTAAAAATGTGTAACCTTAATTAAATTCCATAAGTTATAAAATAAAGAAAAGTTAATTCTTTTATTAGTTTAAAGTCTTCCATAACTTGTCCTGAAGTTATGGAACTTGAAGAGTTTTTAATTAAATCTACTTTAAACACATAAGTTATGGAATAGAAAAGTTTTGAAAGTTACAAAACTTTCCCTTAAGTTTTGGAATTTGAAAAGTTTTTCTCTTATGAATACTTTAATTCTAAGTTTAGCCCTTAGAATTTTAAAAGTTAAAATTCAACCCTTATACTTTATAATATTATAAGTTAATAATATTTATATTTATGTATAGGAGTAAAGTCAGTCTTACCGTTAGTAGGCCTTATTCACAAAGCCGGCCTTTAAGGGTGGGTATAAGGTTACTGCCTATAAAATGACAGTTTAATGGGTGTCCATTCTCACCCACCGCTTCCTTGATCGGTGGAGGGTCGTTAGCCGAACGGGTAGAACAAGGACTTAATTCTCCCTTCATTAAAAGTATTAAAAATAAATACTAAGTAACTAAACCTTTTATAAATACCCAATCTTAGTTACTTAGGAAAATGTGAATAAGGTGCTAATCCATGAAATTACACTTTGCACTTTGTTTAAGTCGGTTAGTGGAGCGTGTGTGGTTAACCGGCACACTAACTCATATTTAACAAGGTAGGCAAAGGGTAACTTAATGTTTATCATAGTATCGATGAAGCGTGTGTGGTTAACCGGCACATCGATTGAGGGGTAAACACTTAAGGGTACCAAGTAATTTGCATGGTTACTTCACACCTTGATTTGTGATCCTCAGCATCCCAGTCACAAAACCTGAAGGGCACACTCGAGATTGAAACATGCCATTGAAAAGTACAATGAATATCAAAGATCTAGGAGTTTCAAAAACCAATTAAAACCTAATAATTTATTTCCTTTTTCATGGTGAAAATTGGTGAATCGTCATTCACCTACCTTCAAATATTCTATAGCTTGGATTACGGCATCCCTCTTCCAAGTTATAAAATAGTTTGTTGGGTTCTAGCCTTAATATTTCATATTGGGTGTTATATTAAGGACTTTAAATCAACTATCTAGAATATCTCCCAAAAGATGTCTAGTTCAGACATCTATGATCTTCCCAAATATCTTGGAACTTCACTTCCTCCACCTCCTCTAATTATTCTCCCTAACCCACAAGTTCAAGGTCACTCAAGCCCTATTGGCAAGGCAAGGTCTAGGTGTGATCACATTTTGGAGATGAAGTCACATACTGACAAGCCGGGAGGGTTGGGTGTCAAAGTCTTGAGAAAGTTAGTGGTTCAATCACTTTCTAAGTGACATAGTGAGTTCCTTTGGGACTCCTATGAAATAGACTATGACAAGATCCTTAATGATCTTATCTATTTGCTTGGTGCTGCTAAATCAGAAATGATTTAGTGTACTAGTAAAGCAAATTTGATTAGGAGATCAACTTCCAAAACATTATGGACAGGGCCATAGTCAACTTGGTTGACCAAATGGTAAAGAGAAAGGCTAAGTCTGAGATAGTCCCATGTACTATTACCTAAGGGTCCATATGTTTCTATTGCTAAAGGAAGGGGCTTTGGTTACGAAGCTGCCAAACTTACCTAAGGATGGTAAAGTCAATAAGTTTGACTTTATTTCAGGTAAAGTCCATTGTCTAACTCTATTAAGTTCCTACTTGGAGATTCTTATTACATGATGTGGCTGGGTCACATGTTGATGTTTGAAGAATCAAAGAAAAGTAAAGAAACTTAAAGGAAGTATATGTTGATTCTGATCGTGAAGATGGATTTCAGTCGCATGGTTCGGTGATCAGAATTTTGAGTAGGTGCTTAAGAGATATGGTAGATTGCTTAGGAATAGATGACAACAAGTTTTCATATACATTTGCATTGTAAGGATTAGTTTTTTCGTAAAGTTTTAAAATAAAAGAAAAGTTTTTAATTTTATTTATTTTAAAATATCCTTACAATGGCATTTGGGAAAAAAATGTTGCATATATGATTCCATTGATAGCAATATTGGAAATATGAATTTGATTCTTTCATTTGTGATAGTGTCAAAATTTACCAAATAAGGAAAGATTCTCATCACCCAAGTTTTAGTTGGACAAAAACTTGTAATCATGCAAGTTGTATAGTATGATGAATGAGAACTTTCGAGTATTGGAAAATTAAGACTAACTGCTTGTTCACATGGATGTGTGAGTCAAGAGAAGGACTAAGGGATCAAGTACACTTTCTTGTGCACTTGTCAAAGTCCACCACAAAAGATGGATAAGACTATTCATCATGATTTACTAAGGTTTAGTAAATATGATTATACTTACAAGCTTAAGTATAATTCTGAAGCATTGGAAAATTTTCAATGGATGACAAAATGAATGAGAAGAATCATCTTAGGCAGAAGGATAAAAGTTTCTCAAATATGAAAAGATGGGAGAGTACTTTAGTATCAAGTTTTGTGATCATCTTAATGATTTAGATATCATATCACAATTAGTCCTCTAAGGAAATCTTAGTGCATTCTTATGACTAAGAAGAGGAATCATGAATTGTTGAAATGGTTAAATCAAGAAGATGAGTCATACTTCGTTCCAAAACAATTCTTAGAGTCATACTCCAAGATTATAACTTGAGTGACATATCTTAAATATGGGTTTAAAACACTTGTCAAATGTAAGAGTAAAATTATCCTACTCTTGTACATTTGAAATTGGTAAGTTGTGATGTTTTGGATAAAACAAAGACCAACTAAGACCAATTGTGTTAAGTGTTTGTCTTGACTAGAATCCACACTATCTCTTGAATATTTGGAAAGAAAGTCTTATAGGTCAAGGAGATAGTGGGAGTCTAAAAGATCCTAAAAGGGTTTCAAGAATAAAACCTGTATTTCATCACTAGCACACAACTAGAGGTTTATAACCTATCGTGTTGACATTTCTGTGCCCATTCTAGTTAAGTTGGCTATACCTTTGAGTTCTACATGTTCTTAATTGTTTACATAACTACTTGGAAGCAATGGCAGGCCCTTGAGCTACCAGGTGGCAAGAAGTTAAGCTTGCACAAGTACAATCCATATGAGTTAGGATTTGTCACTAACCTAGTCCTGTGGTTATGGTTATGACAAATTCAAATGGATAGGAACACTTACACCATAAAATCTAAGTGTCATAAGGTTTCTCTTCGATTCATGAAAATGATGGTAAGGAAACTCTTTCACTAAGTAGATTTTGAGTAGATAGCAATTGTGGAAATGGCAAAAAGTCTAAATAATTGAGACTATGATTACGTCATCCCTTTTCATAGTTCTAAAATTGTTTAGACACACTTGTGAGCTATCTAAGAGAGGTGTATGATTTTGATAAAGGATTATCAAGGCAATCTAGTATCAGAAATCTGAACTTTGGTAAGAAAGTCAATAAAGTATTGATTTCTAGAAGTGCAGTTGATTTCTGGGTATATGTCAAAGCTAGTTGGAGCATAAGTGTTATGCTATTAATCATCATGTTAGTGGGAGCATGAAAATTATGATAAAGGTTGCAATTTAGCAATGTTAATTATAGAAAACAAAAGGTCTCAATTGGGAAAAAGTTGTTTTGCTATAATTAAGGGAGAGGAAATTATACTTTATCTCAAATCTAAAAGCTTAGATTGAGGTCTTAATCGTATTTAGTCAAGAATATATGTGAATTTCATGTTGGAATGGCTAAACATAAGGAAATTCTATATATGGATTCATTATTTGCGTTCTAAAATTCGATTATGATTACAAGATCGCTTTTCATAATCTGAATTATGAGAACTTGGCAAATAGAAATTGAAATAATATAGCAAAAGACTGGTTTAGTCTTTATGTGAGACATCATGAATCGTGTCCCATATGCTTCGGATATAGGATCGATTACATGTGCTATATTCGTCCTTTCTAAAATTTTCCAAATGCCTGGGGCATTAAGAAGGGAAAAGGTCTAGAATTGGATATGACTAAAATGATTAAGCAATTGTTGAGGACAATCTAAGGTTTACCAAAGATTAGTTGCTCAAGGACAGTTGGAAGTATACTGTTAATATTGGAAGGACCATATTGACATATTCTGAAAAGAGGCAACTCTTGTTCAGAAGTGATAGTCAAAAGGGGAATATGGAAATGATCCCATAGGTGGAAGTTGTTCAATAAATCTGTGTAAGATTAAGAAACTTAATGCAAGAAGGATGTTTCCAAGGATTTGATCTCCTTTGGAATAATCTGTAATGATTGTTGCCAAGTGAATTTGTGCATAAACATTACAAGAGGATCAATGCATATAAGTTTCGAATCTAACAGATTTCAGTAAATGACATGAATTTGGAATTCTTGCATTTGCAGTAAGGAATTTGGACTGTGAAATGAGAATCATTGGAGTTATGTGCAACTGGTCTATTTCTCAAAGTAAAGATCATAGACAAACATAGTATGCATACTTGGTGTGTGGCATGACTAGTGTTTAGTAAACATAGTATGCATACTTGGTGTGTGGCATGACTAGTGTTTAGTAATCTATGGTGATAAGTAGAAAATGTTTTATTTATATTCATAGGTTTTGATACCATATTAGATTCATTTATTCTTGTGTTTCACTTTGCATGTTTTGACTTCCATAATAACTAGGTTATTCTTCCGGAATGACTAAGTTATTCAAACCATCCACAGTCGATCATATGTTGGAAGTAGATATGAATCAAGACTGTCATGGGTTGGCTTGTAGAGGTCCAAGTTGGTGGACAAAGTTGTGCTACAACACTCATGAGTGCTCATAAGTTCTGAGTATTAGAATCAACTCGCGCTCATTTGAATCACTTCATGGATTTTATCACGAGTGATCATGAGACGATAATATCTTATATTCTTCAAACCTATAGATATGAGTTGTTACTATGAGTTGGTTGTACATTGATTGCACGAAAACGCATTCGGTAACTCGGTGTTATAAAACGTGCCTTTGTGTATGATTCAACAAGTATCATAACAAGCCATATGAGTCGATGTTTATCCATTCCTTTTACCTTCGGGATAATGTCTGTAGGCTCCTCGATGATTTAATGATGACACATGTGAGTGCTTGGCCAAGCCAAGACTGATTTGATATGTTCAATCAATCAGTCGTCATGAATCGGAAATCAGGAAACAACAAATGGATAGAGAGAATGATTATAAACCATGTCTCAGTCCATATGATATCTAGAATGGAGGAATATATGATCCCTTATCTAATGGGAAGTCATTTACAAGGTCAGAGTTCGATAACGGCTTTAAGAGCTACGATTGCCAGTTAGGTTTTGAAGTCATACTTAATAATAGTTTTAGACTTATCCAAGTGGGAGACTGTTGGATTAATGTCTAAGTCCATAACTATATTTGGTATGTACTTGACCTGACCCGACATGGTCCATTTGGGTTGCACTTCACCGACACAATTTATATGGATAGTCTTTTGAGAATAGTATATTTGTGATTTATATTAATATATTATAAGTTCTAATATATTAATATGGAATCATATTATTTAATTAGTTTTGATCAAGACTTAATTTAGAATTAAATTAAGTGATCAAAATGAACTAATTAAATATGGACTCTTATATATATATGGAATGGACCGAGTTCATTTAGGTTGGGCTAAGCTTTCATGGATAGTCCACAGAGTGTTTAACTCATGGATCATATGAAATGAAAGGTCATGGATTTAACCCTAGTCTCCATACTATATAAAGATGTCCTTGGTTGGTGAAATTGGCACTATTGTAGATACACTAAGATGGCTAGCCGATTTCACTAGAGAGAACCAAGTATCCATATTCTCTAAAGTCTTCCAAGGTGTTTTGGTGATTTGTGATTCCACTTGAGGCTTCAACACTATTGGGGCTAAGCTCTTAAAGCTTGAAGACATCAAGCTGCATCAAAAGGTATGTCATCTAACTAGTACTTTGTAGTATAAGAGCTTCATATTTTGCTAGTTAGGATTAAAGCCATGGAAAGTTCTTATTTGCATGTATAATAGAGAAAACATAGATCCAAGGTTTATATGGTTGCATGTACACCATAGGAGTGTTAGAATGCTCAAAACCCAACACTTATGCCCTGAGGGGTCGAAGGTTCGATATGATGTAGGTTGCTTGAGAGACAGTGCTAGAGATTGGTGGGAGTCGGTTGGTGACTCTCTAGGAGCCTCGGATATTAAGGCTATGACTTGGTCAGATTTTGTAGCCCGGATTAGGGATGAGTTCGTGTCAACTGTGGAGCTTCAACAACTGGCCAGTGAGTTTCTTGATATGAGGCAGACGACTGAGACAGTGGCGTAGATCACTGCCAAGTTTCGAAAGATGGTATTGTTGGTGCCCCAGTATACGGGGACAAGTAGATGCAGAAAACCCACTATCATGACATATTGAGGGCTGATATTCGGGAGCATGTCAGCTACTCAACTTGCCCGACTCTGGACTCTATGATTGTCAGGGCGAGGGAGAGGGAGATTGACTTGGAGCACATCCAGAAGAGGAAGCCAGAGGAGGGACATGTGACAGGGTTTTATGGGAAGACACCCAAGGGATTCGACTCTAGGTCGGAGGACTAGCAGGGCCGGAGCCGCTGCAGGAAATGTGGCAGGCCGCATGAGGGAGCTTGTAGATTAGTATCTTCGGACTGCTATAAGTGTGGCAATACGAGTCACTTTAGCAGGTATTGTACCGCCCCAGTGCCCACTGTTCTGACATCAGAGTTGTTGTGTTTCCACTGCAACCAGTGAGGCCAGAAAAAGGGCAATTGCCGGCAGTTGACAACAGAAGCAGCGCTAGTAGCGGCGCCAGCTCCAGCGACCCTGCAACTTACGAACGGCTGGAAGGGCAATTCAGAGGCTCGAGTGGTGAGAACCATAGCCTTCCAGTTGACTTCCGTGAAGGCACGCGCCACACCTGATATGGTGACGGGATCGTTCCATGTGAACGGTATCCCAATACAAGTGTTGTTTGATTCAGGTGTCACTCGATCATTTGTTTCTCTTGCACTTAGCAAGAGGTTCCCTGAGTCTTCAGGGATGTTTGATTGCCCTCTAGAGGTCAAGATTGCAGACGACCGATCAGTACGAGCATCAGAGGTTTTTAGAGATTGTGTTTTGAGGCTGTACGAGGAGCGGTACTTGGTAGACTTGGTTTCCGTTCCGTTGCGTGGGAACAAGGTCATTATAGGCATGGATTGGTTGAGCCCCAACGGGGTAGTGATCAACTGCGTGCATCGGTTGGTTCGGGTCAGGACCCTTGGTAGGGGATAGCTGGTGATTCTGGGCGAGAGGCCACAACACGGACCAACTTTATGTTCAGCAGCGAGGGGTAGGCGTTAAATCCAGCAAGGTGTCGCAGGGTATTTCGCCTATGTTATGGATACCCATGAGGGGGGGGGGTTAAGGCGACGGTGAGCAATGTACTGGTGGTGTGAGAGTACACAGATGTATTCACAGAGGAGCTGCCTGGGATACCTCCGGAGCGACAGGTGGAATTCAGGATTGACCTAGTCCTGATGCGGCTCCGATAGCCAAGGCACCATATCGGTTGGGTCCTGCCGAGATGCAAAAATTGTCTACGCAGCTGCAAGAGCTGCTTGACAAAGGTTTTATCAGGTCGAGCAGTTCGCCATGGGGAGCCACAATCCTATTTGTGAAGAAGAAGGACGGGTCGCATCGCATGTGCATAGATTACCGAGAGCTAAACAAGGTAATTATGAAGAACCATTACCCACTCCCGAGGATAGATGACTTGTTTGACCAGCTTCAGGGAGCATCTTTGTTCTCCAAGATTGATTTACAGTCAGGATATCACCAGATGCGGTTCAGAGATGATGATGTGTAGAAGACCGCTTTTAGGACCCGCTATGGTCATTATGAGTTTGTGGTGATGTCATTTGGTCTCACCACTGCTCCAGCCGCATTCATGGTCCTCATGAACTGCGTGTGCAAGCCGATGCTGGATCGGTCTGTAATAGTATTTATTGATGACATCCTAGTTTACTCCAAGACTCAGGAGCAGCAAGACGAGCACTTGAGAGAGGTGCTGGAGACACTGAGGAGGGATAGACTTTATGTGAATTTCTTTAAGTGTCACTTTTGTTTACGCGAGGTGCAGTTCCTTGGTCACCTTGTCAACCAGAAGGGTATTTTAGTAGATCTGGCCAAGGTAGAGGCCGTGACGCAGTGGGAGACTAAGGTCTCCAACTAAGATTCGGAGCTTCCTGGGTCTGGCAGGGTATTACAGGAGATTTATCCAGGACATCTCCAAGATAGCAGTTCCGTTGACCCGACTAACCAAAAATCGGTGGTTTTTCGCTGGGGACCTGAGAAGCAGACAGCCTTTGAGACGCTTAGGCAACAATTGTGTGAGATGCCGATTCTCACTCTGCCGGAGGGAATAGATGACTTCGTAGTCTACTGTGATGATTCGATCACAGGCATAGGACCAGTGTTGATGCAGCGAGGTCATGTGACATCATATGCTTTGATGCAGCTAAAGCCTCACGAAGCTAACTATCCCATGCACGATTTAGAGTTGGGGCGGTGGTTTTTTCCCTCATGATTTGGCAACATTACCTCTATGGGGTCTTTAGTACCATTTACACGGACCACACGAGTTTGAGGTACCTCATGGATCAGCCGAATCTGAACATGAGGTAGCGTCAGTGGTTAGACATGGTAAAGGACTAGGATTGTGAGATCCTTTACCACCCGGGCAAGGCCAACGTAGTGGCCGACACCCGGATCTGCAAGGCGGCAACGAACCTAATCCGAGATATCTGTCTAAGGATGAATGTGATTACTCCACTGCTGGAGCAGATCCGAGAGGGACAGGTCGAGGGTTTGAAGGAGGAGCGTCGGAAGTGCGAGTGGATCATATGCCAGGTGGCCTCGTTTGACTATGATAGCCGCAGACTGCTGACCCTGCATGGGATGGTCTGGGTTCTGTACTGGGGCGAAATGCAGCAGATACTGATAGATGAGGCCCACAAATCCAGGTTTTCTATCCATCCCGGAGTGACGAAGATGTACAAAGATCTTCATCCTGACTACTAGTCTCTCTACATGAAGCACGATGTACTGTAGATTTTATGCACGGCAAGACGCAACCATTGGACATCCCCATGTGGAAATGGTATGATAGTACTATAGATTTCATCACCAATCATCCTAGGACCGTACAGGGAGTGGATTCGATATGGGTCATCGTGGATCGGTTAACCAAGAGTGCCCATATCATACCGATTCAAGAGAGCATTTTGGCCAAGAAGTTGACGGACATCTACATTCGGCATGTTGTGGCCCAACATGGAGTTCCAGTCTCCGTGATTTCTGACAGAGACGTGCGGTTTACTTCCAGATTCTGGAAGAAATTCCACGATGAGTTGGGTACTCGTCTGCACTTTAGCACTGCCATCCACCCGCAGATGGATGGTCAGAGCGAGCGGACCATCAGTACATTGGAGGATATGTTGCGGACATGCATATTGGACTTCGGTGGTAGCTGGGATACCTACCTTCCCTTGGTAGAGTTTTCCTATAATAATAGCTACCGTGCGAGTATTGACCGTCCTCCCTTCAAGATGTTCTCTGGGAGGAAGTGCAGGACCCCAATATGCTGGCGGGAGGTGGGGCAGAGGGTCATAGGGAGCACTGAAGTGGTGCTCAAGAGGACGGAGAGGATTTAGTAGGCTCCGGACTGCTCAGAGTCGGCAGAAAAGTTATGCCGACAAGCGTCGTTCGGACCTGGAGTTCCAGTTCGGGGATATGGTCCTCCTAAAGGTGTCACCTTGGAAAGGTGTCACCTCCTAAAGGTGTCACCTTGGAGTTCCAGTTAGGCCCCGGGTACATTGGCCCTTTCAGAGTTCCTGCCCAGGTGGGCAAGGTGGCGTATAGGCTGGACCTGCCAGCCGAACTTAGCCAGATTCACACCACCTTTCACGTCTCCCAGCTGCGGAAGTGCTTGGTAGACGATTCAGCAGTGGTGCCCCTAGAGGATATTCAGGTGGATGACAACTTGAACTACATTGAGTGGCCAGTAACTATCCTCGATAGGAAGTTGAAGGATCTGAGGAACACGAGGGTTGAGCTGGTGAAACTGCAATGGTAGCACCGTAACGGCTCGGAATGGAGTTGGGAGCCGGAAGACGAGATGAAGGAGCGCTACCCTGAGCTTTTTCTGGATTCAGTTGCAGACTTCAAGGAAGAAGTCTAAAATAAGTGGGGGAGATTTTTAGCACCCGGTTCCTGGTACGTATTTAAATTTAAGTAATTTCATATTTTGCTTTGGCACTCGGCGAGTTGGTGCCCCAACTCGTCTAGTAGACTCGATTTTGTTCGGGGGGTTTAGTGACCTACTCGATGAGTCGGAGGACCGACTTGACGAGTAGTGCTATTTGGATGAAAACCTAATATTTAGTTTTTGCACCAAATTTAAACAGCTTATCATGTCCCAACCTAACCTCCATCATCCCTCCAAACTCAGAGAAACCCTAATTCGAAACCCTAACCTTGTTTGTGTGATCTTGAGCCATTTTTGTGAGAGGGCAACTCGACGAGTCCACGAGTGGACTCGGCGAGTAAGGTCGCGACTCTGGTCGCTTGTTAAGTGACCAACTCGGCGAGTAGCATGGGTGGACTCGACGAGTTGGAGCTGAGTGGAGAAAATGCCAATTTCAGGGGTTGAGCCCTATATAAAGAGCATAACACTTCTTCCCCAGCCTATTTACCTTCCCTTTGAGTTCCAGAAACCCTAAATTCATGTGAGCCTTGGTGAGAGATTAGAGCCTTGGAGGAGGTAATCTTGGAAGGAAATTGAAGAGCAAGGGGCTTTGCAAAGAATTGGTTCGTTCATCAGTGGGAGCCTTCATTTAAGGTAATAATCTTCTGTTTGAGATTTTGTGCATCTAGATCTATCATTTGTGGGGGGGGGGGGGGGTTTGGGGCATTAATGAGGTCCATCTCAAGTTTGGTGTAAAATCTGAGGTTGCTACCTTAGATCTAGGTTGTTAATGATCCAGAAAGCCATAAAGTCTATGGTCAAGAGTTTTTGGTGAAGTTCTTTTGTCCCAAACCCTAGCCCTAGAGTGTAAAATGCCTAGATCTCTTTGGATCCACGTAAAGTTTGCCACTTTAGATGATGGATGGCTTGTAGAAGGGTAGATCTATGGTTTAGAGCTTCTACATGGCTTGGAAAGCCTATGTATGGTTTCAGATCTAGGGTTACTCAGCGAGTCACAAGGGTGTACTCGACGAGTTGCTTGAAGATAGGCTGGAACTCGACGTGTTGGAAGAACAACTCGGCGAGTTGGATGAATATGGGTAGGAACTCGGCGAGTTGGAAGAACAACTCGGCGAGTTGGTTTGCAGATAGCCTTGCACTTGGTGAGTCAGTTCTTGGACTCGGCGAGTCTGGTCGTAAGGCCCTAACCTTTCTTCTGTTTGAGCAGTGAATCGGTGAGTCAAGGGATGATTCCGTGAGTTGAGTGTGAAAGGGGTCTGGGTTGTGGAACTCGGCGAGTCTCGGGGTGACTCGGCGAGTTGAGTCGCGGATTGGGGAAGTTCTGAGCATGGGGACTCGGCGAGTCATCGGGTTGACTCGGCAAGTAGAGTCAGTCAGGGGTTGACTTTGATTTTGACTTTGACCAAGGGTTGACCAGTTGATTTCCAGGGGCATTTTGGTAATTGTTAGCTTTTGTTTTGAGTTCAGTGTTTTGGTATTGGCCAGTGTTGGTGATCGTATCAGTGGTCGGAGCAGCTTGGGTTTATCTGTTCAGTCGGCAATTGCAAGATGAGTTATCCTCACTATATCAACAGGGTCTATGGCATGAAGGCCGACCCTTTATCGGATTGTGATCTGGGTATCGTTGTTAAGTTATTGATTTGTTATGTTGCATCCTGGTAGTTAGGATGGTATATGTTAGAGACCTGGTTACGGTCGGTATCCTAGTTAGGATGATGCTATGCTAGTGACCGGTTAGGTCGGTATCGTGGTTAGGATGATGCTATGTTATGTGATCTGGTAGATCGTTTGAGTAGATGTGAATTGCTATATGATTGAATGTTTATGTGCACATGGTTGTTGGACTATGGTTAGGTTGAGGCGGGACCTGCTTTGTGCTGTAGGACAACACACCTAGGGCGGACCGGTTATTCCGAAGGCCCAGCGAGAGGTTCGGATAGGCTGTAGGCCCCAAGAGGGCGGACCAGACGTGCTGAGGCTTGGAGAGTGGACCAGGCCGACTGAAGGCCCAGTGCGGGCGGACCAGTCATACTATAGACTTAGAGAGTGGACCAGGTGGATTAAAGGCCCGGTACGGGCGGACCAATCACACTGTAGACTCGATGTATGTGGTTAGACTTGGAGGGTGGACCAGGTGGACTGTAGGCCGGTGCGGCAGACCAGACACACTGTAGACCCGAAGTGCATGGCTGTTCTGTGTTCTGTTATGTTATCGCATGTTGTGCGTGTATGGTATATGTGGTTGGTATTTTCGGGGTATCTCACTAAGCTTTCGGGCTTATAGTTGTGGTTTAATGTTTTTCAGGTTCTTCAGGAGACCGTGGCAAGGAAATGGTGTGATCGTACCGCTCCTCATGATTATGTTTTATGATATGTTTCTGGGAAGACTCTGATAATAATTGTATTGAAAACCTTTTTTAATAACTTTGTGAAACCGGGTTGGTTTTGAAAAGTTTAAATTGGCTTAAATTTTTAGAGTGTTATGAGTTGGTATCAGATCCTTGGTTTGAGTGAATTGGAGGAACATTCGTGTGAATCCAATCTCAAATCAAGGAGAGTTTTCAAAAAGAGAATTTAAAATGGTTTTCAAAATGAGTAAAGGAGGATGCAGAGGTACGATCAACCGGAGCTAGTAAATAACCCCAAAATACCATACAGGATATTTGTTTTGAGCTTTGATAGAACAGCATGCTAGTACTAGGCTAGGGATCTTTAGGATTTCATGATAATGTTTGATTTATGATGCCTGTTAGCCTAGGGTTCTCTATGTGGGAGATTTCCAGTGTTCCTCTAGGAGTGAGGGTTGAGTGCTTGTTATGTATGTTCTTGACTAGGGTGTTGTGGTATAATTGATACAAATATGGGTAGGTGTGGTAGGTAGTATGAGCCCGTACTACTGAAAGCACAGGACCCATACACGTATCAAAGAAACCATGACCTGTAGGGATGGGTTGGGGATTGGTTCCCAGATTAGTGGGAAGTATCTGAGATCTTGTGGTGTTTTTCAGTATGGAGGTTTCGAGGCATGCTGGGAGTGGATCCAGATCAGGATCAGGAGCAGGAGAGGGCGGTCAGGGTGGGTCAGTACCGCCCGAGGTTATTGGTCAGATGAGCACATGCGAGCTGGATGCTAGGATTCGTGAGATCCTGCATGATGAGGTTGTTGCGTTGTTCCAGGCTGAGTTGCTGGAACTATTTGGTTCGATCAAGACCGCCATGGTTGAGTATTTTGATGAGCGCTATGCGACTCTCACAGAGATGGCTGTCGCAGCGGCTACAGCAGCTGTAGCAGCGGTAGGGGGAGGAGCTGGTCGGTGTTTTTAGTATCGAGACTTCGATAATACGAAGCCTCCTACATTCGATGGGGTTTAAGACCCGATTGTTGCTATGAGATGGTTGTCGGATGTGGAGGGGTGTTTCTTCACGTGTTCATACCCTGCTGATCAGAGGGTGAGTTGTGCTCTGAACCTATTGAGGCTCGGGGCGAAAGATTGGTGGATATTGACCACGAGGTCATATTCAGACGTGCAGAGGGCTGCGGTTTTATGGGATCAGTTCCGGGAGATGTTTAGCACTCGTTATGTGCCGCGGGTTGAGAGAGAGAGAGGTTGGCTCAGGAGTTCCTGGAGCTGAAGCAGGATTCAGAGTCGGTGATGGAGATCACCATGATGTTCACTAAGAGGGCGATGTTTTGCCACGAGTTTGCTTCAGAGCAGGCTCAGATGTCCCGATATCTGAGTATGCTCAAGAGGGATATCCGGGAGTTTGTGTCTACGCGCGAGACCTTTTTGGAGTTGTAGGAGGCCGCCAGGCGGCGTGAGTTGGAGATTGAGTTGCAGTTGCGAGAGCAGAGGCAGGCTCCGGTGCAGTCGTAGTCGGCGCCGAAACGGTCCAAGACTGTTGATTCTACATTGGGAGATCAGAGCAACCACACTTGTGGGAAGTGTGGGAAGGGTCACATCGGAGTTTGCAAGTCAGGTGGTGCAGGCCACAAGTGCGGAAAGGAGGGGCACTATGCGAGGGATTGTCGGCAGGCAGCCCTGGGTCGGGATTTGAGGATTTATTATCATTGCCATCAGGTTGGACACTTGAGGGTCAAGTGTCCATAACTTGCTGCGGAACCGGTGCAGGCTCCAGCACCGGCCACTTTGGGGATTACCGGTGGAGGTCAGGGTGGAGCAGAGCCTCCAAGGGCTCAAGGTCGTGCTTTTCAGCTTACAACAGAGGAGGTCAGGGCAGTACCGGATGTAGGTGCGGGTATGTTTCTTCCTTGATGTCTTGTTATTTTGTGATTATTTTGGAGTATTGTATATCTGCTAGTCTCATTGTGTGGTTTCTGGTATTGTATTCATTGTTCCTTGAGGGTTATGGTGTGGTTAAGGGTTTGGTGTTGGGAATTTTGTTGGTTATCATTCGTGAGGGTTATTAGTGGGAATCTGGCTTTTGGTCTGAATGTAGGGTAGCATCTGCAGTTTGAGGAGTGGTTAGCTGAAGGTCGGGTTTCTTTCGAGCCGAGATGATCCGTGTTGATATGTGATTTTGTGATGGTTGCTCGTTCTAGTGGAAACCAGTTCGCGTGTAAGGGATTTTGTTGTGTAAGGTTGATAAAGGAGGTCGGTGATGGCGACCGGTGGTTGATAGTCAGTCCTCTAAGTGGGTGGAGAATTGGAAAATTCTCTGAAAGATCGATGGGCATGAGAGGTTGTTTAGCTGCTTAAGATTCAACAGTGGTTCTATCAGCCAAGAGCGTAGACTGGTATGAGTAAGTGGAAGGCATGGTGGGTGGGATACAGACCAAGGGTGATTGATTGTGGAAGGCCTGGGATCGGGACGGGATTTAGTATGTAAGATGGAGATAGAGTTCAGAACCCCTAGAGGGCTAGAACAGTATGCATGGGAGAGTTTCCCGGAGGGATAAATCAGAATGATGAATGCTAGTTGAGCGGTCCGGATAGACTGAAAGCCGATAGGCGTACCAGTCAGGCCGAAGGCTCGGAGAACGGTCCAGCCAGGCTGAAGGCCCTGGAGGGCGGTCCAGACCTGCTGAAAGTTCTGAGAGTGGATCAGATTGGCTGAAGGCCTGGTAAGGTGGTCCAGTCATGCTGAAGACTCTGCATGTGTTGATAGATCAGTACGAGGAAATGGATTGAGTATATCGCGACGTGTTAGCGTTAGAAGGTCTGGCCCCGGGTATTGATCGTGGTGAGTGGAAGGTAGAGCATGGACTTGTGAGTCCTTGCGAGTGGATTTAGAGCATGTGTGGTGCATGGGATAGCGGTTACGCTATAAGAGAATTGTGTAGTATTGGGTGAGCACCGTGGCACTTGTTATAGTGACAAGGCGGCCAAGTGGATTTCCTTGGTAAGGAAAGGGAAAGGGAAAGGAATGTAGCTCCGAGAGGCAGTGTAAGTTCACGGAAGTGAAAGCAGTAGTGCAGAGTTATGATTGGGGTGTTCCAATCATGGTTGATGAGCAGTGTGTCTGCGGTTGTGGTTTGGAATCACATTCGGGTTGGATGTTTGCTGAGGTCACGGAAGGAATTTCCGTGGGTGTAGAGTGAAAGGGCTCGGAAGGAATGCAGGGATGGAATCTTGGATTTCCAGTTTGATTTTGATCAAGGATTTTTGTATGTGGTGGAAATTCATCCTGGGGGATGTTTGGAAGTGTCGCCAGTGTATCGGGTTTTTCCAACCCGAAGATGCTAGAGCCAGTTCAGCATGGGTATGAGATTGCGGTGGAGAACTCATGTGAGTTGTTCTGAGGCTGAAGGATGTGTCGTCCTGTCAGCATGGACTGGATAAGGTTGGGCTCAAACCGGGAATTCCGGTGGTTCATGGTTATTTCTAACTCGTATGAGTCGAGTGATTGTTGTGTTTTGGAGCGAGTGAAGTATCATGGAGTGATACTCAGTTGATAAGTTGATAAGTGTGGTTGTCAGAGGACGAGGCCGGTGGCCGGCTTGAGGCGGTGATCAGAACACCACGGGAAGGAAATTGGGTTTCGATGGTTGTGTTTTGAGGAACCTGGTTTGGTTAATGCCAGGTGGTGCAGTGCGAGAGTAGTTCTGGAGTTGTGTTGCTGCATGCTTCGAGGACGAAGCCTAATTTAAGTGGGGGAGAATTGTAACATCCCGAAATATCAGCAATAGGGTTGAAGGGCTAAAAGTGTATGTGTGAGAGGGCAACTCGGCGAGTCCATGAGTGGACTCGGCGAGTAGGGTCGCGACTTTGCTCGCGTGTTAAGTGACCAACTCGACGAGTAGCATGGGTGGACTCGGCGAGTTGGTGCTGAGTGGAGAAAACCCAAATTTTGGGGGTTGATCCCTATATAAAGAACATAACACTTCTTCCCCAGCCTCTTTACCTTCCCTTTGAGTTCCAGAAACCCTAAATCCGTGTGAGACTTCCTTGGTGAGAGATTAGAGCCTTGGAGGAGGTAATCTTGGAAGGAAATTGAAGAACAAGAAGAGTGGAGCAAGGGGCTTTGCAGAGAATTAGTTCATTCATCAGTGGGAGCCTTCATTTGAGGTAATAATCTTCTGTTTGAGCTTTTGTGCATCTAGATCTATCATTTGTGGGGGTTTTGGGGCATTAATGAGGTCCATCTCAAGTTTGGTGTAAGATCTGAGGTTGCTACCTCAGATCTAGGTTGTTAATAATCCAAAAAGCCGTAAAGTCTATGCTCAAGAGTTGTTGGTGATGTTCTTTTGTCCCAAACCATAGCCCTAGAGTGTAAAATTCCTAGATCTCTTTGGATCCACGTAAGGTTTGCCACTTTATTTGTTGGATGGCTTGTAGAAGGGTAGATCTATGGTTTAGAGCTTCTGCATGGCTTGGAAAGCCTCTGTATGGTTTCAGACCTAGGGGTACTTGGCGAGTCACAAGGGTGTACTCGGCGAGTTGCTTGAAGATAGGATGGAAATCGACGAGTTGGAAGAACAACTCGGCGAGTTGGATGAATATGGGTAGGAACTCGGCGAGTTGGTTGCAGATAGCCTTGCACTCAGCGAGTCTGTTCTTGGACTCGGTGAGTCTGGTCGTGAGGCCCTAACCTTTCTTATTTTGAGTAGTGAATCGGTGAGTCAAGGGATGATTCGGTGAGTCGAGTGTGAAAGGGGTCTGGGTTGTGGAACTCGGCGAGTCTCGGGGTGACTCGGCGAGTTGAGTCGCGGATTGGGGAAGTTCTGTGCATGGGGACTTGGCGAGTCATCGGGTTGACTCGGCGAGTAGAGTCAGTCAGGGGTTGACTTTGACTTTGACTTTGACCAAGGGTTGACCAATTGATTTCCAGGGGCTTTTTGGTAATTGTTGGCTTTTGTTTTGAGTTTAGTGTTTTGGTGTTGGCCAGTGTTGGAGATCGTATCAGTGGTCGGAGCAGCTTGGGTTTATCTGTTTAGTCGGCAATTGCGAGATGAGTTATCCTCACTATATCAACAGAGTCTACGACACCAAGGCTGGCCCTTTATCGGATTGTGATCCGGGTATCGTTGTTATGTTATTGCTTTGTTGTGTTGCATTCTGGTAGTTAGGATGGTATATGTTAGAGACCTGGTCAAGGTCGGTATCCTGGTTAGGATGATGCTATGCTAGTGACCGGTTAGGTCGGTATCCTGGTTAGGATGATGCTATGCTATGTGATCTGCTAGATCGTTTGAGTAGATGTGAATTGCTATATGATTGAATGTTTATGTGCACATGGTTGTTGGACAGGGGTTGGGTTGAGGCGGGACCTGCTTTGTGCTATAGGCCAACACACCCAGGGCGGACCCGTTATTCCAAAGGCCCAACGAGCGGTTCGGATAGGCTGTAGTCCCGAAGAGGGCGGACCAGACGTGCCGAGGCTCGGAGAGTGGACCAGGCCGACTAAAGGCCCAATGCGGGCAGACCAGTCATACTGTAGCCTCAAAGAGTGGACCATGTGGATTTAAGGCCCGGTACGGGCGGGCCAATCACACTGTAGACTCGATGTATGTGGTTAGACTCGGAGGGTGGACTAGGTGGACTATAGGCCGGTGCGGCGGACCAGACACACAATAGACCCGAAGTGCATGGCTGTTCTGTGTTCTGTTATGTTATGGCATGTTGTGCGTGTATGGTATATGTGGTTGGTATTTTCGGGGTATCTCACTAAGCTTTCGGGCTTACAGTTGTGGTTTAATGTTTTTTAGGTTCTTCAGGTGACCGTGGCAAGGCAAAGGCGTGATCGTACCGCTCCTCATGATTATGTTTTATGATATGTTTATGGGAAGACTCTGATAATAATTGTATTGAAAACCTTTTTGTAATAACTTTGTGAAACCGGGTTGTTTTTGAAAAGTTTAAATTGGCTTAAATTTTTAGAGTGTTACATGTTTGAAGTAACTCAGAGAGTTCAAGGCAATGTCCCAATCCCATGAAGTTGGACTCGACGAGTTCAATGAGAACTCGACGAGTCTTACACTAGACACCTTCATTCAGATGAAGATTAACTCGAGGGTTCAAGGATGAACTCGACAAGTCGATTGAAGTAGGTCCCTATGTTTTGATTGAAGGAGAACTTATCGAGATCTTGCTAGACTCAGCGAGTAGAGTCAAGGTTTTAGCATTTTGTGGAAGTGGGGACTCGACGAGTTGCTGGACCAACTCAGCGAATCGAGTCAACCGGATGTTGAGTTTGACCAAAGTTGACTTTGACCAGGGTTTTGACCTTCACTTTGACTTGGAATTGAGTTGAACCTTGTAAGGGGTTATGAGTATCAAATAGTAATCAAGAAAGGTTGTTGTCTAGGAATTTTGGAGTTAATACGATTTGATTTCCGTACCGAGGACAATGCAGATACTACAAGAGCTCGAGGTGAGTTACATTCCAGTAGAAGTGGGTCTGAGGCACCAAGGCCGACCCACTAGTAGTTAATTATAGTTGAGATGATTGTCTTTGTAATATTTGTTTGGTTTGCTACTACCTGGTATGTTTATGTGCTAACATTATATGTTATATGTGATAGTGGTAGTATGAGGGGATTAGTCCCCATGTTCGGTTGTTAGAACCGAAGGGTAGGTCGGGCACCCCAAATATGCCTGACAATATGATTATGTTATGATATATGTGGTGGTGGTAGTAGTAGGGGGTGAAATAATCCTTGGAGTTCAGTTGTTAGGACCGAAGGGTAGGTCAGCACCGAAGAACTGGTTAACATAGGTAGGTCAGCACCCCAAAACTACTTGACAGGGTAGGTCGGCACCCCAGAATAGTCGGACAGGGTAGGTCGGGCACCGCAGAATTGCCCAGCAGTATGTATGCTATGTGATTTTATGCTATGTGGTATGATGTGGGAACTCACTAAGCTTCATGCTTACAATTTACAGTTTTGTTTCAGGTACCTGTTCGTCTAAGGGGAAGGAGCCGGAGCGGTAGCTACGCATCACACATACACACACGATTCCACATTTTGAGATTCATGGGATTGTACTCTGATTTTATTACTGTTTGGTGTTATGATTTTGAGGCATGTTTATTATGGTTTATGGATTGATTTGATGTCGACAATGTTTTCAGCAAATGATTTTATAATTTACTTAATTAAAAACAAAATTTTTGGCCTTGAAAATTTGGATGTTACAGAGCTGAGTCTTCTTATTATACCTACCTGAGTGGTAATACTATGTAACTAGAGGGTCTTTCCTGAGTTATTGACGGAGGGTTTTATATGCTTATAATGAGTTATGTGATATATTATGCATTCTGTCTTTGTGATTTATGTTTTATATTATTATGTGCCTTATTGAGTTAGGACCAGAGGTCCAAACAGAGCTGTGATACCTAAGGGTTCTCACTGAGGTACAGGACTGGAGGGTCCAACCCGAGCTCTGAGGCCGGAGGGTCCTCACTGAGACAAGTTACCGAAGAGTCCTTATTGAGATATAGCCATGAGAGGCTAATTATTTGTGTGTCGTATTTTTGGGAACTCACTAAGCTTTGTGCTTAAAGTGTTGTGTGAAATGTGTTTCAGGTACATCTCAGGATCACAGGACGACGTCGAAATGATTATACGCACCAGCTAGTTGATTGTGTTTTGTTTGAGGATTCTAGGATATTGTCAAACAATTTATTGTTTTTTGTGGAACAACTTATAAATTTGGGTTTGAGAAATTTTAAAGTGTGTTTTTGTGTGGATTTAAAAAATGACCACTACAAGAAAAAAGGCCTTTTACGATGCTCATTGCGCGTCGTAAAACGCTCAGACGACGCGCAAATGCGTGTCAAGGAAGGCCCTGTCATAAAGATAGACGACGCGCATTTACGACGCGCATTTATGACGCGCATTTACGACGCGCGGTTATGACACGCAATGCGTATCAAGGAAGGCCCTGTCATAAAGGAAGACGACACACATTTGCGTGTCGTAACCTTACGACGCGCATGTTTATGACACGCAATGCGTATCAAGGAAGCCCCTGTCAAGAAAGGCCATGTCATAAATGAAGATGACACACATTTTTGCGTATCATAATTTTAAATGTTCTAAAAAAAATATTTACAATATCTAAATTTGATGTCATACAATTCATAATAGAAATAAAATATCATATACAAAAAATACAATCCATTGCATAAAATTTAATGTCATACAATTCTATTTTTTACAATATCTAAATTTGCATCTAATCTACTCTCTACATCAAATTCCAACTAAATAAAGTTGCATCCTGCCTTTCATAATTCTTTAAGACTAATGCTCCAAACAGCTGTTATATGGATAAGAAGTTGTACATTGGCCCATCTCACTCAAGAAATACTTAGCCAAATTCAACTCCAAGTCTTTACTGCATCTTGCTGATAATGCTGCAAGATTTGAATCAAGTGGCTTCATATTCTTTTCTTCCACCAACTTTACCTGATGCACAAAATACACAGAAACAAAAAAACATTGTATAGGACAATCCAAAAACACATTATAAGCATAACAGTCAGTCCATGGACTTACTGTGGATCAACAATTGCAAACACCAAAGTTTGTTTGTGTGAACTTCACTTTTCTCATATAAAAACCTCTAATTCAGTTGATTGCATAGCCTTTGTGGACAACTGTTGGGGTTTCTCTTTGGGTTCTACTGAGGACTATGTCTGCAAAGTCTTTTCCAGTGGGTACCCTTGTGATTTTCTTGAAATTGTATTGCACCATGTTTGAATATTTAAGCAAAAACTGCATCAACACAAGTCATTATATCAGAAATCTACTGAATATTTGTTTCTTGGTATATACTGTTTTGGGTTTTGAGTTAAATTTAATAAGATAATTGTGTTTATTTAGTTAAATGTAGTTGAAGAGACAAGAATAACATAGCTCTCGCTCTGTAGTCTATATAAGAACCGTTTATTTTGACATCCCACCATCAAAAAAGAAAATAACCCAATGACACCATACAAGAATTATAAGAAGCTTAACCTAAAACTTGGATTGCAAGTGTCGATTCATTACCATGGATGCAGATAGATTAATAATAACCTCATAAAGGGCTCAACTAATTAAGGTTAGAATAAGCCTAAAAATCAAGGAAAAGATACCTTTAGTCCCTGGTCGTTAAGGTCTTTCAAAGTATAATGAGTTGTTCCACTGAACTCACCGAGTCAACACAGTCCAAATCTGGAAATGTTTCTCGCCTTGGAAACACCTGGATATAAACAAAATGTATACAATTTAACTGCATTATTATAGAGAACAGTGTCCCCACTCTTGTACTAAAGAAGTTGCTTTCGGCTCATTAGTTGCCCATCACTTACACCATCCCTGCAAACAAAAAACGAAGTGAAGATTTAGTTTTTTTTTCTTTAATTGTACCACTTGAAATTATATTTATATATATACCTATAGAATATGATCCCCAGTGGTTTTTTCCCTGTTGCCTTCTCAAAAGATAGTAAAAGATCCCTGCATTTTCAAATATTCGAGTTACTACATTACCCAACTTATTAACATCCATAACATATACTATCTTTTGACCAGTCAACGAGACAAAATGCACCTTTGTTGATTTGCAAAAAATTGGATCAAACTTCTACAACGTTTTTCCTTGTCCAGACTCTAATTTCTGCGTGCAGCTGTTTTGACTTGTCCAGACTCTAATTTCTCTTCTACCTGCATATATTTTGTAATAGAATCAGATTTTTGGATTGTTTTTTGGGTATTTAATAATGAGGTAAAGCCTAAATTTATATAAAAACTATAACCCTTAATGGGGAAAAAGAAAACATACTTGCTCCATCTCCTTTTTTTGAGATGCTTTTGAATCTGATCTCCAAGCAATATAGAGCAAACACAGCCCAAAGAAGGCATAAAGAACTGCATTGTAGAAAAAAACAATTTAGATGTCTCACAATCCTCATATTTTAAATTGAATTTTAATATATATATATATATATATATATATATATATATATATATATATATATATATATATATATATATACTCAATACATACCTGTAGCAACACTGTTTGTGTGTTTCCTTGATATTAGATTTGGAACAATCCTACCAAGCCCTGTAGAAAGTATCTACATACCAAATAAAACCAAACTAAACTTAGAAGCAAACTAAAATATATGTTTTTCATTTATGTTCACTAAAATATGAAAAGGGTAAAAAAGAAAAGTAGCAAACTTACAGTCATTACAAACAGAGCACTGAGTGCACCTGATAGAACAATTGACTTTGGATGATGCATTGCCATAAGAGCTGCTATAATAAAAGTTTCATCTCCAATCTAGATGGAAGAAATAAATGGAATATTGGGTAATGTAATTTTGAGACATAAGCATTTGTGGAAACTTATGTGTGCTTATAAAAAAAGATAGGGAAAGAACATACCTCACTGACAAGAATCATTGACAAACTGGCAAAAAATGCATCCAAAACACCAAGACCAGGATCCAAATTTAGTACAACTTTTGGATCAATCTTGTCACCTATGACATTGTTTTTAATTCTTTCCACAACAACCTGTTTCAAGTAAATACACGCATTAAGATGTATGATGAATAATAAGTAGAATCTTATTCAAACCTCAACATAGACTAGCATATAGTATTTAAATATCTAAAACTTTCTATAGCATAAAGAAACAAAAATTTGAAATCCAACTATAAAGTATAAACACAGGAAAGAGGAAACTTATAAATTAGTATTGAAAGTTCATATGTGTCTAAATGCTCATCCTCAACAGAAGGGTTTCCAATGTATAAGGGTTTTAATAGTTTCAAGTTTGTTCACAAATCACAATATTATAGCTATATCACTAAACCTTCTTCTTTTGCTCCTCTGGTGAATCAAGAATAACCCCACTTTTCTGCAATACCTGTTGGATAACCTAGAGAAATTGGGACAATTTTAGCCCAGGGGTATTTTAGGAATTTTTTAGTAAACTTGCATTTTTTATGTGGTATTTGAATTAGACTACGTTTCATTTGTGTTTAGTATAAAATAGGACTTGCATTACATTGTAATTTCATTCAAAATCATGTTTTTAATAAGTAGTTTTACCTTTGGCAAGAAGTAAACATTATTCCTCTGTTTTTTGGTTCATTCCCATGTTCATCTTTTTTTCTTCTACACTTCCTATTTCTCTTTTTTCTTTTGCCTTGGTGAACAAGATGCAAACTAAAATCTGCCCCTACGTAATAGCAATTCTCTGATGACACTTGGTATTTAGGTCGCCACTTCCCCTGTTCATCTATTATTATTTTCCATTTAGCAAGAATCAAATTCAAACAGTTCATGTTGCTGAAATCCATCTCCATTCCAACAATGGCATATTGCTTTTGTATTTGTATTCTAAGGAGAATTAGGTGCCCTACCCTCACCCTCAACCTAAAACAAATGCATATCTCAACAATTAGGCATATAATTTTATAAACTGAGGGATGATTTTCATGAAAAAAAACACAAGATTTAAGAAGGTGAAGTGATTCATGTTTAGAAATTAACATGAACATATATAAAATAAAAAACGAAAATAGAATAAATTGTAAAGGGATCGTAGAATTACCAGAAAAAGGAACATATAGAGCACTGCTTTATAGAAATTGGTCCCCCCTTCAGCTCTTCGACAATCTTCATCTGGTGGAGGAGAGATATCTTCTGGCTCCAATGATTGCGTTTTTATCACCCACATCTTCTGGCTCCATCCCTTATGTGGAATTAACCTTCTCTATTACGTGCAAAGTTTTTTTTTGGAATGGAAGGCCTGTTGTATACTCACTGTTGCTTTCGTTTCCAACTATCAAACACCACCGAGACCACCTGCAATAAGGAAGCACAAACAAAGGAGAAAGAAAAATATTCATCTATGGAGGAGAGAGATGAGAGAAAACCCGGTGGAGGGGGAGAGACGAGAATGTGGATGCATCGATTAGGGAGAGAACAAACTCAGAGTGTGAAGTGAAGTCGGATTTAGGAGAAGTTGTACCAGTTTTAGGGAGAAATCGAACCAGTTGGTGTTTGTTGTTGATCTTCTTTGCTGATTACTGGCTCGTGAATAGAGAGAAAGGTTAGGGTTTCTTGATTGAGAAAAAAAAGGAAGGCGGGATTTTTAATTTTTTCAGAATTTCATTTCCCCCTACTGTTAAAGGATGGAACGCGCGTTCCATTAAAAATTATAAAGCGACATCCTTAGACGACGCGCATTTTATTATAGGTGCCCTCCGTGTTTTTTTTAGACACTAATTTAAGGGCGCGCAATAATGCGTGTCTTCTATCCTTAAATTTTTTGAAGAGATGACATTTTTCTAATGTCACTCTCCTTTGCGTAACATAGATCAATGAGCGTCGTATTTTGCGCGTTGTAAAAGGCCTTTTTTCTTGTAGTGGATGTGTGTGGAATGCACTAGTTTTATCATACTTTTAATTATTAATTTGACACACAAAAGGCAGTGAACCTGTCAATTGATGGTATAAATTAGCAAGCAGGGTATCGAACTCAGGGAACAGAAATTAATCTAACTACTAGAATTATCTAAAACATTTAGTAAAATAGAAGGGTTTTCTCTAGTTTTGCAAGACTAGAAACTTAACTTAATCTTAACTAACAGCTAAAAGCAAGTAAAAATCAACTAAATTCAATAATCAAAAGATTTTTTGTTTAGGTTCGATTCATTTACTCCTATGGTTAATTTTATGGCAATGCAATGGATTAATTGTTATTGGTTACAGACTAAGGTGGTTAGATTCACATTCGCTATTACCAATCCTTAGAAAATAAATTAATTTTAAGCAGTGATCAAGTGATTAAACTAATAAATTCCCTAGTTTATTTATTCAGGTTAACTATGACTTGTAATTAGCTAATTAAATTACTTATTCAATTAACCTCTTGTTGATGGTTTATCACACAAGCTTACACATTAATTTACTCATTCTCTAGTTAACCCTAGTTTCATATTTACTATTTCTAGCCATATAACAATGTGGTCACATGAATCATATGAGATAAGCAATTAAGAGATGTTCATGCAGCTTAATCACTTGGCAATTAACAGAAAATAGTTATGGTTAATGAATAAGGGTCTTTCACAAGCTTAATTTAACAAAAATTCACCAAATAACAATCAATCCAAACATAGATTAATCCGTAGGAGCAAACTTATCTACCCTAAATAGAAACGAACGAGATTAGTTCATAATTACAGCAAATAAAAACCTAAAAACGAATTCAATCTATCCAAACATAGTTCTATTCAAAGATAAAGTGCAAAAGTAAACTTATGTTTCCTTAATCTTCATAAAATTGAGGATTAGGGTTCTCTAACGTTTTTCGAAGCTCCAGATGTCTCCTTGGTCGCAAAGTAACTCCACCAAAATTCCAGAGAGAGCCTCAATTCGAGATTGTGATTTCTATTTATAGATTTCTCAAAACAGGGTCTACTCGTCGAGTAGATCATCAACTCGCCGAGTCCACTTGTTAGTGTCTGGGTATGGCAAGGACTTTACGTGTTGCTTCGCGAATCTTTGTGGGTACTCATTGAGTAGACGCTCCTGCTTGCCGAGTAGCTTCAGGGTTTGACTCTTTTTTCATTTTTCAGCTCCTGAGCTTCCGATCTCTTCTCCTACTTCTTTTTTCCTTCCGAGCGTATCTTTTGGACTGAAAATACAATTTAAACACTATTAAATACCTTTTTTCCATAATGTGCAAATAAATGACTAATAAATTATAAAAATTCATACTAAATAGACATCTAAATATGTACATATCAAAATACCCCACACTTGATTTTTGCTTGCCCGCAAGCAAAATTGAATTTTAGCACACTAATATCAAATAAGACAAACCCAATTGAACCCAGCCATTATGCCAAGACCACAACACATGCACTTGTGTCTAAAAATTTTCCTAAGGACCCCCCCTCCCCCCGGTAATTCTAAATACTTCCAATCCTCATAAACACTTGGCCACTTCTTTCGAACAATGCTCATTTTATGCATCACACCCAATCCATCCGCAGAAAACTTCCTAACATCAAGGTATTTTTGGTTGAGCAACCCAAGCATACATAAACTAGAAAATTACAATTTTTCGATACCAATATGGAGATATTTTTGGAATTCTTCACTTCTTTGATAACTTGATCTTGATTTCCTTGAATTCACCAACTTCTTTTTTTCTGAATTTTTGGTATCTTCAACTTTTTAAATCTTTAGAATTTTGATCTTTTGATCTTCACTTTGATTGCTCCAAAATTCTTACAACTTTTTTTTTTGTAGTTCTCTCTCTCTCTCTTTTTTTTAACATGTATCTCATTTTTTTCACTCAAACCATACATGATTAAGCAAGGGCGCTCAAATTCAACCTTTATTGATTAAAGATAAAAATTTCCTAGATACATTTCAAGCACACAATGCTAAACTTATTGCATCCCTTAAACTAAGCATGGTTGTGTTTTTGTCCCATGATTTCACTAGAATAAGGGAGGCCAAAAATGAATTATAACGTATATAGGCTCAACTAAGCATTTGGGTCCTCATTGCTTTTACCAAAATTTTCTAATTTAGACCTAGCAATTTTAATGCAAAAATTTCAAAAATTTCTAATTTTAACTAAAAATTTAACTAATGTAATCAACCTCCTACCCCACACTTAACTTATGCAATGTCCCCATTGCATATTATGCATGATAAAGAACAATAAAATAAAGAGAAAATTGGAACAAACTCCCCTAGGATAGTAGTGACGAGGTTGATATATCTTCATGAAAAGCTCCTTCTTCAAATGACTTTAGGCATGGGAACAGCTCATCCATGCCTTGGGTGTCAAATCTAGTGTTGTACAACTCCAAATATGCAGGAATTAGTCTCGAAAGAATATGAGTAAGTCTCATATCGAATGTAGTATAAAAAAATGTAAGCCTTGAGGATGGAATAGTGAGTGAATCGTCGAGTAAGTATGACAACTCGGCGAGTAGAATTGTGTTTAGCACAAAAGTCGCAGATTTGCAAAGGGACTCGTCAAGTCCAATATATGCACTCGACGAGTGTAACGCTGATTAGGAAATAAATCTCCTGCTTTGAATGCTTTTCTGATGTGGTTGGGTAAGGTAATTTAGTGTCTCTCCTTCATTTTTCTTCAATAAGTAACACTCTTAAATCCTTTTTGATAACAGACTTGACCTTAAACTCCAAACTTGCACGTTCTCATCTAGACCCGACCCTTACTCTAGCTTTGACATTTGAGACTCTTGCATGCATCCTAGCTTCAATCTGAAAATATAAGAGCAACCACAAGTGATAATAAACAAACTCCTACTTTGACATCCTAAAAGTTCAAAACCCACAAAACAAATAAAAATAGTTTTCAAAAATCCAAATTAAAAACATAACAAAACATCAATCTTCACCCTCCTCTTCGTTTCCAACATTTCCACTTCCCCCAGCTTGGTTCCTTCTTTGATTTACTCTCTCCTCCCAATTCGGAACGTAGGGATATCCGGGCCCGGGGCTCGGCGCAAGATTCATTTGTTCAAATAAATAAACAATTGATTCGTTGTTGTAATTAATGTTTCGTCCAAGGTCGTCCGGGTACCTTCTTTGTTCCATGTTGTACCAGTCCATGGGTAACTCCTCATCCACCGGAATGACCGGTGGGTCTTCTTAGACGGGCTCTCTTCTTTTCCTTACCCTTCTTCCTGGCTCCTCGGGCCTTAACACCGCATCCGCATTCGGGATTCCAAAATGTCCCCCACCATAATCCTCAATGATCCTTGCCTCCTGAATAATGTGCTGCTAAACGGAGAAGAAGGAATCATGTCAATACCCTTGTTTCCCCTTGGTCCAAGATCACATATGTCCTCGCCAGGTTCGTAACAAACATGCCCCCGTTGATTTTGGAAGTGATCTGCTCCTTGACCACCCCCTGTCAAGAGTAGGGACCTTATCATCATATGTAAAATTGTAGAAAACATCAAGAGTGATAATGCTCCACATGTAGAAAATGCCAAGAGTAGGGACCTTATCATCATCCTTTCACATGTTAATAGCACTTGCGATTAGATGATGTGTCAATCGATGGATGGGGGAACAGATGCTCCCTCTTGAGTAGACGACGGGATGTAGACCCGGTTAGCAATTGTATTCCACCAAGTAGATGCAACCACCTCTTCGGGTTAGTCTTTGTGACAGTGTTCGAGGAATGCCTCAAAGTTTTCAGACATGATCATATTTTGTTCATAAATCCCCAATCTCCATGCGAGCTCCACGATGCTGCATTGGCGCAGCTCCCCTCCAAGACAGAAAGTAATAATGCTTGGGTTATAATAATCATTACCACCTTGGAAGGATATGGTAGCAAAGAATTTCAGCACAGTTCTTGATAAGTAGGCTATTGAATCTTGAAAAATCGACTCCAACCGTCATATATTATGGACATCCCATCATTTTCAAGAGATTTGACCAAATAAGGAGTCAACTCTTCCTCCAACCCGGTTTGCCCCATCTAATGCCAGTTGATTTCGTTGAGTACATATGTTTCTTTGCGTTTTAACGCTTCCAACTTGGTTTTTGCGTGAGCGAGTGAAGATTTGGAGGTTATTTATGGAAAAGTTAGCCATGGGAGGTCCCCATAGCCGCCTCCCCTTGAGCTTTGTTCCCGCCTAGACATATTTCCTGCAAAACAAAACCAAGAAAATGTGACAACCCGAAATTTCTTCCGTTCAAACCGTTAAAAAAATAAATCAATTTGGAATTTATTTTTTCTCTTGCTAACATTATTTTGAGCCTAATTAAATATTCTAAGCTCGGTCCAATCAAGTTTTGGGTTCAAAAACGAGGTTTTCTAAGTCAAAGCATAGCATCCGGGCCAAACACCCCTTCGAGAGGAGTGTACGGCCGTAAACTCGAGTTTACGGCCGTACACCCCCACCCCAACCCTTGGCTGAAAACTCCACCCTATAAATAGGGTACTTGGCCTTCATTTTACAACTTTACACACACCTCATAAGCTTTCTCTCTCTACTCTCTCTACCATGGAATTCTCTCCAAGATCTTCAAGATGTAAGTGTTTTTCCACCTTGAATGTTGTTGCAAATCCTTATTCTAGTGATGAATCCATGTCTCATCTCATAAATTTCATCATTTGATAGATGTTTTCTCTCACCAAGAACACTAAGAGCACATACTAGTTCTTGGTGACTAAAAATGTCATTCCAAGCTTCCTAATAGGAAGTGACTATCTTCTATGCTTGGTATCTATTACAAACCTTCTATTTTCACCTGGAAATTGACTCAAAAAGCATGAACATGAAGGGTTTATGGCCGTAAACCCATGTGTATGGTCGTACACCCCTCATGGGCCGTAAACTCATGGGACATAAACATTTGGGCCGCAAACCCATGACCGTAGACTTCTGATTACGGCCACAACCTCCTCACCTTCAATCACATGTGATTCTAACACTTAATTTCAAGTGTTTTCCTAGTCCCTAAAGTGGTTTCCTTCTATAACAAATAGTGTTATACTCTCACCAAATACATATATGTGATTCTATTGTTAAATAGGACCTGTTTGTGTCCGAAGCCCCATTTGACACTCAGCATTCCTATCTACTTATACACGAATTCTACGACAAACGGTGAGTTGATAACCCTACACTTTTATGATTTTTAAACAATTTCAAGGGGGGGGGGGATACAAGCAAACACAAAAGTTTTCAACAAGTCAAACTTATGCAATTTATTCAAATCAAATATTCATAAAGCATTTAGATTCGTTACCCCTTTTGTATTATGAGGAGCATAAGGGATGTTTCCTAAACTTAATTGCATAAGTTTTCAGAATAGTTTCACAAACATAACAGTCAAACTATAATAGGTATAGTTTGGGGAAATTCATTACCGATTTCATAGATACAAACTACATACACGATTGAATACATAAACTATGACAAATTTAGTTTATAATATTACTACGAGAGTACAACAGTAAATAATTACTCTAGTATCATTATTTTTATTCTACAAAACATACATCGGGTTTTCATATGAAAAGACAGAACACTTATATAGTATAAATTCTTAAAGTCGTCAAATTAATTGGGAAACACGTTCTCGTACACTTTAATAACAAAGGGAAGGACTTCATCCTTGGGAACATACAACATAGTAAAGTGGAGGACTCCGTCCTTGGGCATTTTCAAACATTAGCTAAGTAGAGGACTACCCTTATGACCCTGAATTTCCTGGAGGGAAAGTGTGGCTTTTGTGTATAGATCTATACGAGACTGACTACCCGCACCTGGCTGCTAGCTACAGTCGGACCAACAGGTCTACGGGTGACAAATGTCATAAAGGATATCGACGTCCGTTTTCTGTCATATAAAGTCAATGTATGGTCATAAAACTCGCCAATCGTACGACTCACTTTTATAACTAATTGGTGTAATAACATAACTAGGTTACTTATGCCTTACAGTTTCAGAACCATTAAAGCCACAAACAAACGTTTACCAGGGAAAATAAGGGATTTTCCCAGTCAAACACTACATACTGGCGGTAGCCAGGGTTTTGAAACAGAACATAATACATACTGGCAGTAGCCAGGGTTTTCAAACAGAACATACTACATACTGGCGGTAGCCATGGTTTTCAAACAGAACATACTACATACTGGCGGTAGCCAGGGTTTTCAAAACAAAACATACTACATATACACTGGTGGTAACCAGGGCTTTCAAACATAATATATTTTACGTACCGATGGTGACCGGGGTTCTTGATACAAAGGATATTTACCTATAATGAAAATGAATTATTTTCACAAATTCAGTGACTAGTTTTCATTACAAAAACTTGCTTATGAACTCACTAGCTTTATGCTGATATGTTTTCAAAACCGCTTGTATTCTCAGGACAGTAATAGATAGGTACCCATGCCAGCTTTTGGAGAAGACGGAGCGTTTTGGTGTCTCGTCTTTTACTTTTGTTTCATTTTGAAGTATACAAAATATGTTTCAAACATATGTAAATATTCATAATATAATGTAATGGTTGTGTTTACTTTGATTACTATGATGCAATTGATGTGATACTACACATGACGTCATTCGCCCCCGGACGATTCCGCCGTTTGTTTCCAACGGTTCGGGGGTGTGACAGATTGGTATTAGGCCTATTATTTATAGTGAACTGAGTATACCGAACCTTACATGGTATACAAATATAAACACTAAGGGGCTGAAGTGCTCTGAACTAAAAGTATTCTCTAAAATATAAGTATTTTACAACAAGCATACAAGTATACCTACATACCAGAAACAATATAATGAGTAGAACCAAACAAAAGTATTTGGATGTTGGACGCTGCGGTTAAACCTGAGCAGTAATGTAATCATATCTAGGGTCAATATAGCCTGATCAACTATATTTATTCGAGACATGACCTACATGTGCTTGGGAGTGACTGTGGTGTTGCGGCAGGCCTAAAACTTACCAAGTATTCATGCCACAAGATATCAATAGAACAAAACATACAACTTACAATACTAGAGGAGTAATTTTACTAGAGTCGAATAGATTGCAGAGATTCATTTCCAAGTGCTGCTACTTATTCCTTCTAGCGATAGTTTATTTGTATTAGTAACTCTTCCTTGCTTATCGCTTAGTATAACACTCTAGCAGTCATTGAGATACTTCTTGCTTCATATCTCTTGATTCAATTCAGAGGACTTACCATCCTCTTATTCCTGATTATTTTTAGAACAAGATGCCTCCAATGAAAAGACCCAGCAAAAAGAACAACAATCCCCCACCGCCACCTCCTCAATTCGATTTCGCTATGTTCCAGGCAGCTGTTACTGCCGCTGTGGCTGCCGCAATGTTACTGATTAACCCTGGCGGCTCAGGTGGGTCGGGAGGCGGTACCCATCCCCAAAATCATGAAGGTAGTCAGGGAAACAAAAAGGAATGTTCCTATAAAGACTTTATGAACGGAAAACCTACATCTTTCAACGGCAATGGAGGTGTTATTGCCCTGACCCTATGGTTCGAGAAGATCGAATCCATCTGCGAAACTTGTTCCTGTTCTGAAGCCAACAAGGTGAAATTCGCCGCTTGCACTTTCACCGACAGAGCATTAACCTGGTGGAATGGTCTAGTCAAATCCCTAACCCTGCTTGTAGCAAATTCCATGGGTTGGGAGAGCTTGAAAGAGCTCATGCTTGCCGAGTACTGCCCAAGGGGCGAGATGCAGAAACTGGAGCACAACTTATGGAATTTGAAGATGAAGGGTTCCGACATTGCCTCCTATACAGCTAGATTCTGTGATCTGGCCCTCCTCTATCCAGGTATGGTCACCTCGGAAAGCAAGAAAATAGAGAGGTACATTTGTGGATTGACGCCCCTAACATAAGGGAATGTCTTGGCTGCTAAGCCAACCACGTTTGACAGTGCCAAGTGCCTGGCGCATACCCTCATAGATCGAGGAGTTGATCTCGATGCAACAACAACTACTTCTAAACTAGGAAAGACGAGTGGTGGGAAGAGAAAGCACTGGAAACAACAAAAGGGCTAGACTTCGCAACAACGCTCCAAGAAACAGCAAACGGTGGCAATTCATGCTGCTACTACTCCCACCACTACCCCTGTAACTCCAGCACCTACCAATAGAGATGTTGGGAACCTACCAAAGTGTGACAAGTGTAACTTTCATCATCATGGGTAGTGCCATGAGATGTTATGCAAAAGCTGCGGCAAGAAGGGGCACACAACTTTTTTCTGTAAGACACCAACTTCGCCAACCAATCAGGCCTCCGGAGCGGGCGTTGGTCAAACCTGTTATGGTTGCGGAGAAGCCGGACATTACAAGAGAAATTTCCCCAAGGCAACAATGGCTGGCAACACCGGGAGAGTGTTAGCAATGGGTGAGGAGGAAGCAGTTGCAAATCCCACCGTGGTTACAGGTACGTTCCTCCTTAGCAACTCTTATGCATGCATTCTTTTCGATTCTGGTGCGGAGAGAAGTTTTGTTAGTCATGCATTCAAGCATCTTCTCAAACATAAACCCAAATCTATAATCGAAACATTTACCGTTGAGATGGCTAACGGTGAAAAAGAGAGCACTAACAATATATTCATCGGCTGTACCCTTACCCTAAATGATCATTCCTTTCCAATCGATCTAATGCCTATTTCCATGAAGAGTTTCAATGTCATCATTGGCATGGATTGGTTGAGCCCCAATCATGTTGATATCCTTTGTTACGAAAAATCGATTTGTCTCAATCTTCCCTCTGGTGAAACCTTCATGATCTATGGTGATAAACTCAGCTCAAACCTCCGCAACATTTTGTGAATCAAAGCCTAAAAATTTCTACGAAAGGAGTGTCATGCATTCTTAGCTCATGTCGTTGACGAGAAACAAGAAGTTAAAGACCTCAAGAGCATCCCCGATGTCTACAATTTTCCTGATGTCTTTCCCGAAGAGCTCCCTGGAATTCCTCCCGAGCGCCAAGTCGAATTTCTCATCGACTTAATCACTAGAGCTACCCCTATAGCTAAATCCCCATACCACTTAACGCCAGCAGAAATGCAAGAGTTATCCAGCCAACTCAATGAGCTCCTCAACAAAGGATTCATCAGACCGAGTTCCTCACCTTGGGGAGCCCCGGTATTATTTGTGAAAAAGAAGGATGGATCTTTTCGAATGTGCATTGACTACCACGAACTAAACAAACTCACCGTCAAAAACCGTTACCCTCTTCCTCGAATCGATGACCTCTTTGATCAACTTCAAGGAGCCAGCTACTTCTCCAAAATAGACCTAAGATCAGGGTACCATCAGTTGCGAGTTCACGAGAGTGATGTTCCTAAGACAACATTTTGGACTCGATATGGTCACTACGCGTTCGTAGTAATTCCCTTTGGTCCAACCAACGCACTGGCGGTATTCATGGACCTGATGAATCGGGTGTGCCGTTCTTTCCTGGACAAGTTCGTGATCATGTTCATCGACGATATATTTGTCTATTCCAGAAGTGAGGAAGATCACAGACAACACTTGAGATTGGTGCTGGAAACTCTAAGGCCGAAGAAGCTATACACAAAATTCTCCAAGTCCGAATTATGGATTCGAAGAGTAACCTTCCTAGGTCACGTGGTAAGCGAGGAAGGCATACACGTTGACCCTTCCAAAATCAAAGTGATAGAGAACTAGCCAGCACTGAAGATGCCCACATAAATCTGTTAATTCTTGGGTCTAGCTGGCTATTATCGTAGGTTTATCCATAATTTCTCCAGAATTGCCAAACCCTTAACCACTGTGACTCAGAAAGATGTACCCTTTTGTTGGAGTGAAAAGCAAGACACTACATTCCAAACATTGAAGCAGGCCCTATGCAGCGCACCTATCCTGTCTCTGCCCGAAGGGACAGAGGGCTTCGTTGTCTACTGTGATGCATCCAATCAGGGCCTAGGCTGTGTGCTCATGTAGCAGGGGAAGGTTATTGCTTATGCCTCGAGACAGCTGAAGGCACACGAAGTCAATTACACAACTCACGATCTAGAGTTGGGAGCGGTGGTCTTCACATTGAAAATATGGATACATTACCTCTACGGAACCAAGTGCACCGTCTTTACCGATCACAAGAGCCTACAACACATCTTCGATCAGAAAGAGTTTGTTGGAACAATATTCCTAAAAGATCGATAGATTCAAAAAGATAAACAATATGAAATAACAAGAACACAAGAATGATTTGAAAGATGTCGAATGATTAAACTTTAACACCCCAGAAGAGCTCGACAAAAAGAACTTCGACTGTAGAGATGTTTAGGGTTACAATCCAACACGATAATTAAACTTCCAGCATATTAAAGGCATACATGCATGCACTAATTATAATACTATATTAACCCTAATCACGGTTGGACAGGCCCAAACCGGGTATACAAAATACCAGCCCATGACGCAACACATAATACTCAACAATCTCCCCCTTTGCGTCAATGGAGCCGAGAGCTCAGTTCGGTTGAGCTACTACCGTCTTCTTTACAGTCTTGAACACACCCGGTATAATGGCCACAAGAGTTTGTCTGAAAGTAATATACCATCGGAGCATGTCTGTGAAGTTCTTCTTATCTAACTCCGAGTTCTCCTTACACCGATGAAAAATATTTATAATGCACTCTAGGCAATCAGTAGAGAACATGTGTTTGTCTACCAGAGCAAACAAAAATTTTTCCCCCTTTCCTCTTGTAAACATAATCGTCAGTTGAGTAGAATCGATTTGACAGAGAGTCATTTTGTTGACGTCTCCTGGCTTTGCAGTTGGCTTCACCGTCGGTTTCTTTCTCAGAACATGGGCCACTTCTTGATCCATTTTGGCTACCTCGTGAATATATCAAGCTATCATTCGTTTTAGATGCTCCAAAATTGGTCCGTACTCCTTTGCATTGGCAAGAAGAATATTGAAGAGAAGGATCCAATCATGTGGATTCAGGTTTGGAAGATCTGCAAGGGAGATAACCGACACCGAATTATCCGTACCTCGGGTTAACTTGAAAGAAATGTTGATAAATTTCCCTTCAGGTGATGGCTTCAGTACCTTGACAGTAATAATCTTCTGTGCACTCCATGTCAGATACTGAGGCTGACCGAACTTGAGATAGAAATCGATCAGTTCATGGTCTACCTGAGGATGAGGAGAGGGAACTTCAGTAGTTGAATCAAAGCAATGAAAAACAAATGCCTTTCGGGTGATAGGCATATCGAACTGTGAATCCCTTGTATTATCACAGTCAAAAGAAGTCACAGGTTCTAGCCAAAGTGTGCTTGGAGACTCTATAGCTTCCTTGATCAGTGTTTCCTTTGTCTACGGAGGGAACAACATCTTCTTGCAACTTAATGCACAATTCTCTTCTTTCTTTTCCTTCTCTCTTTCCTCAGTTTCCTTAGCAACCCGAAGGGTTTCATCGATCTCCTCATCCCTCTTCTTGCGTTTCAGGATCTCAGAGATAGTTTCTTGATCCTCATCACTTTCATTATGTTCACCAATAACAAGCTTTTTCTTCTCTTTGATACCAAAACCCGAAGCTAAATTCTCCTTCGGTTCGGTTTTAACCTTTGGTTTAAGTGGAATTAGTTGAGGCTTTTCTTTTTCTCCCCCTTGTTGCGGATGAACAATTCTCTCCAAAACACCCTTCATTTCCCGTAAGAGTTCAAGTGAAGGAAAGAGTTTGGAGGTCAAATGATTGTGAATGGTGAGCGTGAGAATAGGGTCATGAGCTTGAAGCACGTTATGTAGTTGTGACAGAACATCACCAGCACAACTGCGAAACACAGCTCTTGCAGTTTTCTGCAAGGAGATTTCACGTTCTGCTTTGGCTAGGTTAGCTTTCTGTACCGCATTGATAGCATTCTGTTGGGCAAGATCCTCTTCGAGTTTCTGTTCGAGGAGAAGATCAGTTGTAAGCTTTTCAAACTGAGAGTCAATGGAAGACAAGAAATCTTTTTTATCAGCACAGATGTTGGAACGGACTGCCTCAAACTTTGTCTGTTCGGCTTGAAGGGATTGAGAAAGCGAACCGATTGACTTGGTGACCTTGGCAGCATTGGAAACAGCATTACCCTTGAAAGAATCAAGAAAAACTTGGGGGTCACAGAGAAGATCTTTAACCTCAGAGGTTGCTCTTTTGCATAATGAAGTAGAATCATCCACATCTGCAGTACATTTATCAACAGATTCGGTATATTGATGAAGGGTTGTATCCATGAATGCTTTGAGAACAACATCACTGTAGTTTTTGCTAGAATCGATCAGTGTAATAAGTATTTTGTGAACACTACCGATTTGTGGATTAGTTACAGGAGTAGATTCATCCTCCTCACTGGGAATTCGGTAAGGGCTAAAGTAAGTGGAGTCAAATTCAAACTCAGCTCCTCCAAGTACTGGACTGGAATCAGCAGAAAGAGTTGGGGAAATTGGTTCAGTTGTGACTTTGGGGGTTCTTCAGTCTTCGTCCCCACATCAGATGTGTTGACGTTGACAGAAGAGTCTATGGTAGAGGTGATGATAGGAGTTGCTATGGAAGTGTTGATGATGGGAGGAGAAGTAACAAGTGGTGATGAAGCAATCGTTGAAGCAGGTTGAGATATAGGTGTAAGTGGAACCGAAACTGGAACAGTCGTCTTGGGTGTAGAGGATGGCGATGTAGGAACATAATCATTTAAAACTTCCACCAGTTTTGGAGACTGAGGAGGTGTGTTTCCCCTAGTTGAACCTGCATGTTGCTCTTCCTCATATTCACTTACAGACTATTCTTGGTTTTGTTCGGAATGTGAAAGAGAAGAAGTTCGCAGTCGACGAGCCATTTTCTTGACTTTCTTGGGTGCAGATGAATCACCCTTCTTAGCCTTAGTCGGTTTGGAAGAGGGTTCTTCAGTTGGTTCTTTCTTGACAACTGCCTTTTTTCCTCGCATGGCAGGTTTCTCCACCCCGTCCAATGCAGCTTGAATCTCTGGAGTTAATTGACGAGGACTCTTGGGAGGAAGCAACTTACAATCAGAGATAAGTTTGCTCTCATGAGAAATAGACCGGTACATGGTTTCTGGAATTGATCCTTTGTGCAAAAACTTGGTTGGATCAGACACAATTATCTTGTTGGTATGGAAGGAGGAAATAGAGGAAAGTAGAGAATCCTTCATGAAGGGTATATTGAGGGATGTGATAGCCTGTTGTGAAATGATGGTCCAAAACCGTCCACATGAAATTTCAGAGTCCCTTGTTGAAGAAGACAGACTCTGTACCAATTTAGACCAGATTAAAGATCCGTAATCCAGGTTAATCCTATTGTAGATGCCATACATGATCATCATAAAACACTTGTTTGACCCATCAGAACCACCAACACGTTCAGCTAAACCTTTGTGAAGAAGGGTGAGCAACCCATTCCATTGTGGAGGTAGGCACGACTTCTTGAACTTGGTGAAGGATGTAAGAACCTATGTGTAGCCCATCTCATAGAACATCGAGAACAGTTGAGTTGTTGTGATGACGTCTGGTGAGATGACGGAGGCATCGACTGCAAGCCCTAGAAGAGAGCAAAATCGTCCTTCTGAAATTGAAGCTTTGCGAGAATGAATCTGAAAGTAGATGTGCTCCTTGATTTTATCGTAATTTGCAGTGGAGTAAACTTGAGACAAAAGAGACATGGGAACAGATTCCACTTGAGTCAGAGCAATGACGAGAGGGGAATACTTTATACATTCGACTACGTGAAGCATGTAATGATCATACAGGAATGGAGTCATCTGAATGATCATATTCTGGTTGGGCTTGATTGAAAGCAATGATGACGATTCCATTTGTGTTGGATTAATGTCTAAGTCCATAACTATAATTGGTAAGACTTGACCCGACCCGACATGGTCCATTTGGGTTGCATGGCATCATGCATTTGGATAGACTAAAAGAAGAGAAATAAGACTTAAGGTTTGTTAATATATTATAAGTTCTAATATATTAATAATATTATTTAATTTGTATTGATCAAGAATTAATTAAGTGATCAAAATAAGACTAATTAAATAGATGGGTTGAATGTGTAAATCATCCATTCTTGTATAGTGGGCTAAGACTCCATGGATTATCAAGTTGGGCTAAAACCCATAGGATGCTCCATGGATGCTCCATGGTGTATTTGAACCCATGGATCCAAGGAAATGGAAAGCGATGACAATTAGGGTTTACCCTAATTATGACACTATATAAAGATCTTATTGTTGACAAAATCGGCACTAGAGAAGGTGTGAAAGGGCTAGCCGAGTTTTTGAAGTGTGGATTTGTCTCTAATCTATTCCAAGTGTATTTGGTGTTGTGTAAACCATTTGAGGTGTCACACTTGGGGCACTAGGCACTCAAGCTTCATGAAGACATTCTACATCAAAGAGGTATGTAATTCTAACTTGATATATTCATATGAATCAATGTTATTATGCTAGTTAGGATGAACACCTTGGAAAGTTCATATTTGCATGTATAATAGAGAAAATATAGATCCAAGGTATTTAGGGTTGCATGTACACTTAGGAGTGTTAGAATTCTCAAAACCCGACAGTTTGATCCTGAAGAGATGAAGAATCCGCCATTATAGATCTTTGTGAAGAAGATGAACAGTTTAACAAGTGCCAGTTTGGTTGAGAGATGTGGAGTGTGATAAATGGTACATTGAAACTAGAACCCCTTTATATACGATTGCCAGGAGAGAGAAAACAATCATCTATAATGATGAAACGATCTCTGAAAAAGCACCTGGAAAAGCGGGATTTGACAGCTTGGTTTTCCCCAGATATATAGCATGCAGTGAAGGTTTAGGAGCCGTTTCAACTTCACACGCCCAATTTTGAACTTATCCATAGACACGTTGGAACGTCGCATCCATTCGAATTCTTCAATCCAGTGCTCATTTAAAGGCCATATTCCCTTATCACTTCCATAAGACATTTTAATGTTTAGAACCGAAAGTGAAACCATGCATAATTGTCACGAACTAGAGTTTTGGAAAATCAAAAAGATCTTCGTGCATTAGAGTGTCAACCGATAAGAAATAAAGCAAATAAGTGTATGGGATGTGAGTGATGTCAAATATGACATAAAGCTGAGGATCCCGGGCTTGAATCTCTTCCTTTAAAGTCAAGAGAGACTTGAAGTGCTTGTGTGGATTCCCATGAGAATACGATCAAATGTTTGTTAATAAACATTGAAATGTGTCTTTTTAATCATAGACTTTAGAGCTGGCTAAGCTTCAACCGAACTTCGATACTTAATATAAGACCAGATGTGGGAAGAAGTACTTGTGAGACCAATGTGGTCTGTTGAACAAGTAGGTTTGATAGGTTGGAAGTAACAAAATTTAGAATAGAAATCTCAAAAACAAAAACTAAACTGGATCTTTTGGGAAGAAATGTATTTTTGTTATACAATTTCATAAAGATCACGCAAGAAAATAAAATGAGACTTCTATAGGTAACAAGTTCAAGCTTGAATATTAAAATTCATCGTTAATTTAGTATTGGTGTTGGATGTAGGGTCTCACTCAGCACGTGGTGTACGTATCTAAGATCATAAACACAGATTTTGTGTAACAATAAACCTCAGTGGTAATTCCTGCGAGTCTCAAGGGTTACATTGATGAAACGATAGTAGATGGCGAATATAAAGGAGGTGGTTAAAGAGGTGAATGTACCCCTACTTTTAAAGAGTGACAAAGTAGATAAACTCTTAACTCATTTGAGAAGAGTAGGGTAGCTCAGTACTTGAGTGAATGGTACAGCCTAATTGGGAAGAAACGATAGGTATAAATCAAATCATTAAGGCCTCGCTCAAAGTTTTAAAAGGCTTTAGACTACATGCTGCAGCATGCTTCTAGGGACACCTAGATAGTGTATAGTAAAAAAAATGACATACCAGCCCCTTTACGAGTTCATAAGCTTTCTTGGCACTTAATACCTAGCAAGGAAGAAGAGAGAAACAGACGGCACAAAAGCAAACAAAAAAAAAATGATAAAATTAAAAATAAAATCTTTTTGAAATTTTGGATTGTCTTAAAAAAAAATTAAAACATCTTAGAACTAAAGAAAAAAATAACAGAGGAAAAAAAATAGAGTGCAAAAATATACATCCGAACTTTCACCTTAAATAATATAAGCTAAATAAACCGAGCGATAATTGATGGGTTTTGGCCATATGAACATTCCTATGTGCACATGCAAACCCTAATGGTTGGATCTAGGTTTCTCTAATTGAACATGCATTCAATCCAAGACTTCTAATGGCTAATTGACTATAATAACATTATGAAATCAAAGTTAGAAGTATACCTTGAATCACTTGCTTGATCTTCTTGTCCTTGGAGCTTTAGAGTCACAATTGTCACTCCTCTAATGGCTTACAAACACCAACTAGCAAGAGGATGATTTGAGAGAGAGGAGAGAGAAGAGAAATCGGCCAGGGTTTCTTTCTAAAGCATAATTGCCGATTTCCTTAACCCTTGGGGTCCTTTTATACTTGTAAGGCTCCCGGGGTTTCACCCTTAAACCCTAATTGGATAACTTAGGCCCTAAGCAATCCTAATCCCTTTCATGATAAGCCTTAGAAGATTTTAAGGCCTATCCAAAGTCCTTAAAACTGGCCACCCTTTATCCATAAGGGATTTATAGCCCAAAGTATAACTATCACACAATTGACAGTTTATGCCCCTTTATTCAATTAATCTCTTTAAGTCACCAAATTAATTCCTAATTAATTTATGACTTATATTAATCAAATAATAATATTATTACTCTTTATATTATTCTCATAATATATTAATAATATTTCTTCTCTCATAATAAATCATCCTGTCAAGTTGCTATGGTGATGGCAACCCAAAAGGACCATGCACAACCGGGTCAAATACTTGCCTAATATAGTTGCAGCCTTAGACACTATTCCAACAATAATTTCATTTTAGTCCCCAAAAACTAAGGACCCAAAATGAGCAGAGCGTTCGGTTCATTTTGGTTCCCTAAAATTCCAGAGCTTAAATAGACCGAGCGATCGGTTCATTTCGGTTTTCGAAAATTATGGAGCCGAAATAAGCAGAGCATTCGGTTCATTTCGGTTTCCTAATTTTAAGGACCCAAAACAGACCAAACGTTCAGTCAATCTCGGTTGCCTAATTTTTCAGAGAGAGGTTTGAGGATTCGGTACCGACTCAGCTTCCATCATACCCAGTCCTTGCAAAATTTTATTGAAGCTTGCTTCTGGTAATGCTTTAGTGAAAATATCTGCAAGTTCATCAGAGCACCATACGAAATGGACTTCAACGTTGCCATCTTCAAAATGGTCCTTGATGAAGTGGTACCTGAGTGCCATATGCTTGGTCTTTGAGTGATGTACCGGATTGTGACATATTTTTATCGCGCTTTCAGAATCACAATAAATCAGAATCTTCTTCATACTCAATCCATAGTCTCTAAGTTGACTTTGTATCCACACTACTTGTGAAGTACACGAAGCAGCACTATGTATTCTGCTTCTACTGTTGAGAGAGACACACATGTCTGCTTTTTGGACTGCCACCTAGCTAGTTTACCATCAAGGAACTGGCATCCTCCAGTTGTGCTCTTTCTATCTTGACCACAGCCACCCAGGTCAACATCAGAAAAGGCTTGAACAAAGAATCCGGATTTAGCTGGATGCAGGAGACTGAGCGATGAGGTACGCTTCAAATATCGAAAAATGTTCTTCACTGCCAGCATGTGAGGTTCTCTAGGATTAGCTTGAAACCTGGCACAATAACAGACAGAAAACATAATGTATGGTCTACTTGCAGTTAGATACATGAGAGAGCCTATCATTTGAAGATTGAGAGTCATGTCTATAGCACGCTTTTCCAGAGATGGTGTTAACTTGGTGCCAAATGCCATTGGAACCTTCACCTTCGAGTCTCATATCATTCCAAATTTTGCCAATAGATTCTTCGTGTAAGCCTCCTGGTTAATAAAAATGCCTTCTAGTCCCTATCTTATATGTAACCCAAGACAAAAGTTAACTGGGACCATTGCGCTCATTTCAAATTTAGTCTCCATCAGTTTCCTGAATTCAGCCGTTAAGCTACGATTCGTGGAGACGAAGATGATATCATCGACATAAATTTGAACTATCATTAGATATTCGCCTCCTTTCTTGCAAAAGAAGGTTGGGCAACCGAGCCTTGCTTGAATTTAGACAGTTTTAGAAAGCGAGTTAAAGTTTCATACCAGGCCCTTGGTGCTTGTTTCAGTCTATACACAACTTTATCTAACATATAGCAATGATCGGGGTATTTCTCATTCATAAACCCTAGTGGTTGCTCAACATATACAGTTTCTTCTAATTCTCCATTCAGAAAGGCACATTTCACGTCCATTTGAAAAACTTCGAAGTTTTTATGAGTAGCATATGCTAGAAAGATACGAACGGGTTCCAATCTGGCAATAGGAGAGAAAGTCTCCTCATAGTCCATTCCTTCTTCTTGGCAATATCCCTTTACCACCAATCGAGCCTTATTCCTTATAACATTGCCTTCTTTATCCATCTTGTTCCTGAAGACCCACTTCAATCCAACCACAGGAGCATCCTTTGGTGTGGGTATTAGTCTCCAAACACGATTACGTTCAAACTCATGAATTTCATCTTGTATAGTCTGTACCCAATCAACATGATCAAGTGCAGTGTTGACTGTCTTAGGTTCGATTTTAGAGACAAATGAATTAAACATGCAGAATTCAACTTGAGAAAATAATGCAATTTGCTTCGCTTTCAACTGAGATCGTGTAAGAACCCGTTCGGTTGATTCGCCAATTATCTATTTTTGAGGATGATCCTTAGTCCATTTTATGAGAGGAGGGTAGTTCGGATCATAATGAGGATCCAACTCTGCATTAATCTCTTCTTCAAATTCTGATTGATCGTCTTCGTCATTTGCATTTGAATTCTCCCCCTCGAATGGCGATGTGTGTTCCTTGTTAGTTTCGAGATCCTCCCCCTTGGTTGGAGTTGGATTCTCTTGTTCGGTTGTATGAGATACAGATGAGCCATCCCCCTCAAATGTTGTGCTGTTAGTTGGAGGTTCACTAGAGGGTTGATCATCAGTTTGTTTTGGAGCATCCTTTGCCATGTCTTTCGCAGCATCTTCGATGAACTTTTTCAGATGGTCGACTTTGTTGTCTTCTGCATTTGCCTCTGAATGTATAGCTTTTTATGGTTCATCAAATAACCTCATATACTCTTCAAACAAATTTGCAATAGGAACTGATACTTGTCCTAATTCAGGAAATAGTTCACCCATAGCACTTTCATTTGCATGAACTTTCTTTATGTAGATGTCGTCAAAGGTTACGTAATAGGTTTCCTCAATAAGTTTGGAGTGTTTATTCAGAACCCTATAAGCCTTTGAAGTGAGTGAATAGCCTAGGAAGATTCCCTCATCCGCTATAACATCGAACTTGTTTCGATTCTCTGCAGAGTTGAAAATGAAGCATCTGGAACCGAACACGTGAAAGAACTTGACATTGGGTTTTCGGTTGTTTAGAATTTCATACGGAGTGATTAAGAATCGCATGTTAAGTAAGGAATTGTTTTGAGTATAACAAATAGTAGCAACAACATCAGCCCAGAAGTATAGTGGGAGAGAAGCTCAGCTCAGTATGGTTCTGGCTGCTTCACATAAGGATCGGTTTTGTCTTTCAATGATTCCATTCTGTTGTGGAGTGTAGGAAGTAGAGAAGTTGCGAGACACTCCCTTGTCGGCCAGAAAGTCTTCGAACTCTTTATTCTTGAATTCAAGCCCATTGTTGCTTCTGATGTTCCTTACTACTTTTCATAGTTGTAGTTCAACTTGCTTGATGAATGTCTTTAACTTGGGAGTCGCTTCTGATTTCTGTTGAAGAAAGAAAACCCAGGTGAAACGTGAAAAATCATATACTATAACAAGAATGAACTTACTACCACCGATACTTTCAATTGCTGAAGGTCCACGTAAATCAATATGTAGAAGTTCAAGAGCTTCAACAGTCTTGGTATTGATATGTGATGGATGGCTCTTTCTGCTCTGTTTACCCTACTCACATGCTGCACACAAGTGTTCCTTATCAAACCTGAGAAGTGGAAGTCCTTGAACATGATCACCAACCACCAACTTATTGATATCTTTAAAGTTTAGGTGTGTGATTCGTCGATGCCATAGCCAGCTTTCATCTGAATTCGCCTTAGACAACAGGAAAATCATTGGTTTTCCTTTGATTGGACTGAGGTTTAGAGGATACATCTTTCCTTTTTGTTCAGATTTTAGCAAGACTCTTTTGTATTTCTTCTCGACAATTTCCGATCCTTCATCATCAAATGAGACTTGTGAGGTTGTGCTGCAACCCTTTCACATACGCTAGTTTTCGAATTGTAAACTCTCTGTTGGTTATCATTCCATATCCTTTGATTTTTCAATAAGAGTTGTTTCCATACTTCACGCATCCACCATACTTAAGGGACCGAAACTCCCTTAGCTCTTCCTTTCTCCCTGTCATGTGACATGAGCAACCACTGTCTATGTACCTTTCGTCGTAAAACTACTCATCACTGATAACCTGTGAAGTTAAGCAGATTTAGGAACCCAAAAGTCTCTTAGGTACTGGTAAGTTTATGAGTGTTGTTTTGTCTTTTCTTTTGATAGTGTACACTTTTATTTTATTTTTGTGTTGTTTAAATTTGAATGTATTACATCGTTCCTTAGGGTTGGCTTCCTTTTTATTATGATTGACTTCTTCTTTAGAATAAAGCCTTCCTTTCCCTTTAACATCCTTTGTTGAGTTATGTTTCTGTTGGTAAGAACCGAGACTTGACCTTCGGTTCTCAGTTTTGGTGTTGGGACCGAACCATGAAGTTCAGTTCTGAACTCTGTTATTGAAACCGAAACTGGATGTTCGGTTCTGTCCTTTCAAGTCGGAACAGAGACTGGATGTTTGGTTTTGAGATTTGGAGTAGTAAGAACTGGAACTGAAACTATTCTTTCTTTTGATCTTCGGATTGTCATTCTCTACGAAATTTGCTTCTTTCTTTGAGGGAACATAGTTGGGATTTTGAGACTGTCAAAACCTTTTTCGCTCATTCAGATTCTTCATGTACCTCTGATTTCTTTGACGTTTATGTTCAACTAACTCCTTCTGCGATTTATGGATGTTAAAGCTTTATTTCTGCTTCTCTTTTTGAGCTTCGGTTGAATTGGAAGATTTATTCGAAGTCTTCTTTGATTCTTCCGGTTTCTTTCTCGGTTCTTCAGGTATATATTTGGTTCCACTTGTGCTTGGTTTGTCGAAGCTTGAGGGTTTGTTGATTGGTTCAACAACATATATGCCCTTAACCCTCCATGAGGTGTGCTTTGACAGACCCACTGTCTCATCTGCATTATCGATAGGAGCAGATCAAAAATAGTTGTCACAGCCTTCAGCATTGTCTTTGTCAACCAGAATTTTTAGTTCAGCTGTTTGTTTTCCATTGACCCCTGTGACAGCGTAAACGTGATTTGGCACAGTTTGAACCTTCTGGTAAACCACTGCTTTTTCTTTGAGTTTCTTTGACTTATCCCATGACAAACGAGCATATTCAACGGAATTTTCGGATATTAGAGGTTTCTTGTTTTCGCTTTTCATGAACTCATAGCAATCAACTTTTTCTTCCACCGAAATTTCACTCATCTCACTATCCTCATCAAATTCAAACGTATTTTCTACATTTATTTTATGTTCGGTTATTAATTTTGATTTAGAAGAGTCAAATGATTGTAAGGTATTTGTCTTGATTTTCAGCTTATGATTTTCGTCTAAAAGCCTTTTAAGTATGCATTTGTTTTCTTTTGAGTCAATGAAAGACTCAATTTTGTCCAGACTGATTTTATAAGTGATGGAAGTGTCTTCTGAGGACATTATAGGTTCACATTCCGCAATGACCTCATCCTCCTGAAACTCAAGGAAGGGCAAGATCATCTTATGAATCTTTTTCCCTATTTCACAGTCTAAGTGTAATAGTGTAATATTTGTATATAAGCGTTTAGCAACTAAGCAAAAAATGTTTCTTTGTTTTAAAAAATTCAAATTTTCTCTTTGCAAATAGATAATCTCATCCCTAGCCCTAATTAACTCCGTCTCCTACAGCTCAATCCATATGCATCGCTCATCACTCTTCGATGACTCCCTGCTCAGTTGGTCAGTTAGGTTAGAGTTCATTAAGCGAGTTTGCATGAGGGTACTACTGAGATTAGTGAATTTAAATTTAAGTTTGTTTAATTCTTCTTTGTAATTTGTGACGGGAACTTTAAGAGATTCGAGGATGGATTGTACCTTTTTGATTAACCGATCACAGTCGTTGATCTTTTCACTCATGGGCTTTGCAGTGAAACACTTGTCCTCCTTCAAGTTCGGCTCCTTACGCTCATCTTCTGTTGGTACTCCCGCAGTCACCATCAAGCACTTCCCAGTCGAATCGTGAACTTCCTCTCTTGCCACATATGATTTGCCATGAGTAGGCTACCTCACTTCTTCATCCTCAGAGTCTGTTGACCAGACTTCAACGCCTCCAAACTCATCATCGACTATATTTTCCTGCACAATTAAGACATTCATAGAATTGTTAGTCGACCTCTTTTTCTTTAGCTCTTCCAGCTTTCGCTCATGATAAGCCTCATCTTCGTAACCATCCCTTTTCCCTACCATCTTTCGTAACATGCAATCTTTGGCAAAGGATTCTTGTTGTGACAATAATTGCAGTCATATCCATAATATCCTACTAGCTTGCTTTCCTTCTTATCATCATCCTTTTGTGAGACGTTCTTCGATTCTTCATTCATCTTCTCAGAGCTTTAACTTCCTTTCCAGTTATGGTTTTTATTAGCATTAAATTTCCTTATTGCAAACTTATTAGGATTGGAGACCATCATTGCATATTGTTCACCTGTGAGGTCACAATCAGATAGATTTGAGTCATCTTCTTTTTCCGTTGCATTGTTTCCTTTTGAGATAAGGGCTAACGAGCCCATGCTAGACACCACCTTCTCTTCTTTTGTCACTGTGCTTTCATGAGATTTTAAAATTCCCATCCGCTTCGCTAACGAGTAAGACTTGAATTGTTCATGAGCCTTTAAAGTTGAGACCACTGCCATCCACTCAAGTCTCAGGCCATTCATAAACGTGACCTTCTTCTCAATCTCCTTTCTTTCAATACTCTGCTTCATCATCTTGCTGAGCAGATGATTATAGCGATCAAATGTATGAAGAAGAGTCTCATCAGGTTTTTGAGCAAAAGCACCGAACTCAGAAAGTAGCAAGGTTTGTATCGAGTGCTCTAGATCTTCATCAGTCGAATACAATTCTTTCAGTCTGTCCCATATCTCCTTTGCGGTAGTGCATGAACTCACCAGACGGAAGGTATTAGCTTGTAGGTTAAATCTGATCATTCTTAAGGCTTTAAGATTACACTGCTGCTTTTCTTTTTCATCTTGTGGAATTTTCTCCACGTCCACTAAGAGCTGATTGTAGTCTTTTTGAGTCTTCACTGTACTACTTGTTCCGGTATGAACAAACGGACCGACTGTAATAGCTTCCTAGATGAGATAACCATTGTCTTCAGACCCGACCACGTAATCTTCAAAGTGATACGCCCACACTTCATAGTCTTGAGTGTAAAGAATGGGAACTCTTATGGATGATCCAATTCTATTCGAGATGTTGATGGGATTGCTTTGAGAGTCTTCATGCGACATTTTGATCTTGTGTTCTGGATTTGGTAGAATCAGACTTGTAAACTTGAGTTTACGGTTTTATCAAACACTAAAGTTACCGACGACAGGTAGAAGACGGCCTTTATATATTAGATAAAAGCGGAAACCCTAATGATACTACACACAAAAGGAATGCGTATTAGTAACACAGTCTCCTGCTTTGATACCAATTGTTGGAACAATATTCCTAAAAGCTCGATAGATTCAAACAGATAAAAAATAAAAGAAATAACAAGAACACAAGAATGATTTGAAAGATGTTGAATGATTAAACATTAACACCCCAGAAGAACTCAACAAAGAACTTCGACTGTAGAGGTGTTTAGGGTTACAACCCAACACGATAATTAAACTTCTAGTGTGTTAAAGGCATACATGCATGCGCTATTTATAATACTATATTAACCCTAATCACGGTTGGATAGTACCAAACCAGATATACAAAATACCAGCCCATGACCAAACACATAATACTCAACAGAGTTGAACATGAGGCAACGGCGATGGGTAGAGCTACTCTATGATTATGAGTGTGAAATACGCTACCATCCCGACAAGGCCAATGTGGTAGCAGATGCCCTAAGCTGGAATGAGGAATCAGGTCGCGGTGTGAAAGCACTAAGAATGACCATCCATTCCTAATTATATGTGCAAATCAGAGAGGCTCAGCTGGAAGCCTTAAAACTAGAAAACGTGGCGGATGAAGCTTTGAGAGGAATGGAAAAGAACTTAGAGATCAAGGGAGACGGAGTCTATTATTTCATGGATCGGATCTAGACCCCAAAGTTTGGAGGGTACAGGGAGATTGTCATGAACGAAGCCCACAAGACCAGATACTCCATTCATCCAGGATCGGACAAGATGTACCTTGATCTCAAGAAACTATATTGGTGGCAAAACATGAAAGCGGAGATCGCTACCTTTGTGGGCAAGTTTCTGACTTGCGCCAAGGTGAAGGTCGAATATCAGAAGCCCTCAGGTTTGCTTCAACATCCGGAGATACCGGAATGGAAGTGAGAGAGGATTGCTATAGATTTTATTACTAAATTACCCAGATCTCCGAGTGGGTACGATACCATATGGTTAATTGTCGACCGATTGACAAAATCAGCTCACTTCCTACCAATCAAACAAACGTTCAAGATGGAAAAACTCACACGAATTTACATCTAAGAGATAGTTCGACTACACGGTGTGCTTGTATCCATTATCTCCGATCGAGATAGCAGGTTCACCTCGAGATTTTGGCAATCCCTACAGAAAGCTCTTGGAACTAAGTTGGGCAGAGTGAGAGGACCATCCATACCTTGGAAAACTTGTTGAGAGCATGTGTCATCGATTTCGGTAAGTCGTGGGATGACCATTTGCCCTAGCTTGAGTTCTCCTACAACAACAGTTATCATACTAGCATCAAGGTTGCGCCTTTTGAAGCTCTCTATGGCCGCAACTGCAGATCATGTCTGTGCTGGGCTGAGGTGGTTGACACGCAGCTATCCAAGGGGCAAGTCCCTGACAACACTCTCACCGGCCCAGAAATCATCTGTGAAACTATAGAAAAGATCTTACAAATCCGAGAACGACTGAAAGCCTCACGAGACAGACAAAAGAGCTACAATGATAAACAACGAAAACCATTGGAGTTGCAGGTTGGAGAACGTGTTCTGCTGAAGGTCTCGCCTTGGAAAGGAATGATACACTTTGGAAAGCGTGGAAAGCTAAACCCGAGATACATAGGACCATTCGAGATCCTTTCTAGGATCGGTCTTGTAGCATACAAACTTCGTTTACCACGAGAGCTTAACAAAATTCATCCCGTCTTCCACGTCTCGAACCTTAAAAATTGTTTATCTGACGAAACCCTTGTGATTCCTCTTGATAAGATCGGAATCAACGAGAATCTTAACTTCGTGGAAGAACTGGTCGAAATCATAGACAGAGAGATCAAACGAACAAAACAAAGTCGCATCCCGATAGTGAAGGTTCGCTGAAATGCCAAGTAGGGACCTGAATTCACTTGGGAGCATGAAGATCAGATGAAATAGAAATATCCGCATCTCTTTCCAAATCCACGATTTGTAGTCTATGTTCGAATTTCGGGACGAAATTCCCTCTAACGGGGAGATGATGTGACAACCTGAAATTTCTTCCGTTCAAACCGTTAAAAAAATAAATCAATTTGAAATTTATTTATGCTCTTGTCAACATTGTTTTGAGCCTAATTAAATATTCTAAGCTCGGTCCAATCAAGTTTTGGGTTCAAAAACGAGGTTTTCTAAGTCAAAGCATAGCATCCAGGCCAAACACCCCTTCGAGAGGAGTGTACGGCCGCAAACTCGAGTTTACGGCCGTGCACACCCACCCCAACCCTTGGCCGAAAACTCCACCCTATAAATAGGGTACTTGGCTTTCATTTTACCACCTTACACACACCTCATAAGTTTTCTCTCTTTACTCTCTCTCTCTACCATCGAATTCTCTCCAAGATCTTCAATATGTAAGTGTTTTTCCACCTTGAATGTTGTTGCAAATCATTATTCTAGTGATGAATCCATGTCTCATCTCATAAATTTCATCATTTGCTAGATCTTTTCTCTCACCAAGCACACCAAGAACACCACACCAAGAACACATACTAGTTCTTGGTGGCTAAAAATCTCATTCCAAGCTTCCTAATAGTAAGTGACTATCTCCTATTCTTGGTATCTATTAGAAACCTTCAATTTTCGTCTGGAAATCGACCCAAAAAGCATGAACACAAAGGGTTTACGGATGTAAACCCATGTGTACGGCCGTGCACCCATCATGGGCCGTAAACTCACGGGTCGTAAACTCATGGCCCGTAAACCTATAGGCCATAAGCACCTGAGTCGCAAACCCATGACCGTTCACCTCTAATTACGGCCGCAAATTCCTCACCTTCAATAACATGTGATTCTAACACATATTTTCAAGTGTTTTCCTAGTCCCTAAAGTGGCTTCATTCTATAACAAATAGTGTTATACTCTCACCTAATACATATATGTGATTCTATTGTTAAATAGGATCCGTTTGTGTTCGAAGCCCCTTTTGACACTCAACTTTCCTATCTACTTATACACGAATTCTACAACAAACGGTGAGTTCATACCCCTACGCTTTTATGATTTTTAAATGTTTTCCGGGGGGGGGGGGGGGGGGGGGGGAATACAAGCAAACACAAAAGTTTTCAACAAGTCAAACTTATGCAATTTATTCAAATCAATGATTCATAAAGCATTTAGATTCTTTACCCCTTTTGTATTACGGGGAGCATAAGGGACATTTCCTAAACTTAATTGCATACGTTTTCAGAGTAGTTTCACAAACATAACAATCAAAATATAATAAGTATAGTTTGGGGAAATTCATTACCAATTTCATAGATACGAACTGCATACACGATTAAATACATAAACTATGACAAATTTAGTTTATAATATTACTACGAGAGTACAACAGTAAATAATTATTTTAGTATAATTGTTTTTATTCTACAAAACATACATCGAGTTTTTATACGAAAATACAGAACACTTATATATTATTAATTCTTGAAGTCATCAACTTAATTGGGAAACACGTCCTCGTACACTTTAATAACAAAGGGAAGGACTTCGTCCTAGGGAACGCATAACGTAGTAAAGTGGATGACTCCGTCCTTGGACACTTTCAAACATCAGCTAAATGGAGGACTACCCTTATGAACCAGAATTTTCTGGAGGGAAAGGGTGGCTTTTGTGTATAGATCTATGTGAGACTGACTACCACGCACCTAGCTGCTAGCTACAGTCGGACCAACAGGTCTACGGGTGATAAATGTCATAAAGGATATTGTCGTCCGTTTTCTATCATATCAAGTCAATGTATGGTCATAAAACTCGCCAATCGTACGACTCTTTTTTGCGGAATAATATACCTTCATAACTAATTGCTTTAATAACATAAGTATGTTACTTATGCCTTACAGTTTCAGAACCATTAAAGCAACAAAGACACGTATTCCAGGGAAAATAAGGGATTTTCCCAATCAAACACTACATACTGGTGGTAGCCAGGGTTTTCAAACCGAACATACTAAATACTGGCAGTAGCCATGGTTTAAAAACAGAACATACTACATACTGGCAGTAGCCAGGGTTTTCAAAACAGAACATACTATATATATACTGGTGGTAACCAGGGCTTTCAAACGTAATATATTTTACATACCGGTGGTGACCGGGGTTCTTGATACAAAGGATATTTACCTATAATGAAAATGAGTTATTTTCACACATTCAGTGACTAGTTTTCATTACAAAAACTTTCTTATGAACTTACCAGCTTTATGCTGATATGTTTTCAAAACCGCTTGTATTCTCAGGATAGTAGTAGATAGGTACCCATGCCAGCTTTTGGAGAAGACAGAGCGTTTTGGAGTCTCATCTTTTACTTTTGTATCATTTTGAAGTATACAAACTATATTTCAAACATATGTAAATATTCATATTATAATGTAATGGTTGTGTTTACTTTGATTACTATGATGCAATTGATGTGATACTACGCATGACGTCATCCACCCCCGGACGTTTCTGCCGTTTGTTTCCAACGGTTCGAGGGTGTGACAGAGAACCACAAACAAAAATACCGAAAAGATTAAAAATGACAAAATATTGGGCATCTGCAACCTGGACTCGCCGAGTCCACGAACCGAATCGCCGAGTAGGATGAACTGCGTGATTCCATTACGATTTGAGCAAAATTAACTGCCTAAATGTTCAACTAATCCAGGGGTTTGTCTTCGTATGTCTATTAAGCATAAAATTGCAAGAAATTATGACTAAAACAACCTTATTCGTCCTAAAAATCAAAACTCTTGGTTTGGAGTAAACCCCAATATCGGGTTTGTCATGGTTTATAGCCACAAATCTGCCTAACACATGAACTTCATCAAGATTTTGTATAAAAGACGTTACTTTTTTGGTTGAAGGTGCAGGAACTAGCAAGAAATTGAAGATGAAGGCTTGAGGGGAGAAGATGCTCGACGAGCGGTTGTTGGTTGCATATGAAGTTGTGAATTACCAATTAGGTTTAAAACCCCTTATTTACAAAATGTGAAAAATAATTTTTTTTTCGGGTAAATACGTGGACTCGCTGAGTAGGAGTGCCTACTCACCGAGTAGATATGCGAATCCGCGTTTTTTCGTGATTTCCAAAATGGACTCATCGAGTAGATACATGGACTCGACGAGTTTTTTTGCGAATCCGCGTTTTTTCGTGATTTCCAAAATGGACTCATCGCGTTTTTTCGTGATTTCCAACCCCACACTTGAGCATTGCTTGCCCTCAAGCAATCATTTTAAGTGTAGAAAAAGATTGATAAAAGCATATTCTAAAAAAAACCAAAGTAAAATGAAAAATAAAGGTAAAAGAAAGCAAACTCTAAACTCGGGTTGCCTCCCGGAAGCGCTTCTTTTTAAGGAGTCATTAGCTGGCCTCCTTCCCGCATTACGTTTCCGTAGTTTTTTCCAAATGCAACCCTTCTTCAAGTCCTTCATGTTTTGGAATTCCCTCTTCATATTTCTTTACCCTATGACCATTAACTTTAAAAGGAGTCCCATCCTTTGATATAAGTGCAATTGCTCCATGTGGAAAAAACTTGTTTCACCACAAAATGACCATCCCATCGTGTCTTCAGCTTGTTCATGAAAAAGTTTTAACCTTGAATTAAAGAGTAACACCTTTTTTCCTTCTTGAAAGTCCTTATTACCCTTTAGTCTTTTGTCATGCCAACTCTTGGTCTTCTCTTTGTATATAAAGGAACTAGTGTGGCCTCATTTCTAAGCTCTTCAAGGGCATTCATTTGCATCAACCGGTTGGTTCGAAGTTCATCTTATTCAAAATTGCACATCTTTAATGCCCAAAAAGCTTTGTGCTCAATTTCATCCAGTAAATGACAATTTTTTCCATAAACTAGCCTATATGGTGGAGTACCAATAGGTGTTGTAAAAGCTGTTCGAAAGGCCAAAAGTGCATCATAAAGTTTATCCGACCATTCCTTCCGATTGCCTCCAACCGATCTCTCCAAAATCCGTTTTAACGCCCTATTCGTCACATTAGTTTGCCCACTAGTTTGTGGATGATAGGATATGGAGAATCTATGTTGTACCCCATACCTTTTCAATACTTTGGCCAATTGATCATTTGCAAAGTGAGTGCCTCTGTCACTAATAAGAGTTTTAGGAACCCCAAATCTTGAGAATGGCTTTTTAGGAAATCGTACCACCACCCGAGCATCATTAGTGGGTAATGCATGTGCCTCCGTCCCCTTAGATACATAGTCTACCGCCACCAAGATATATTTATTCCCTTTTGACATTGGGAAAGGTCCCATAAAGTCAATCCCCCAAACATCAAATATTTCACAAACTTGAATATTATATTGGAGCATCTCATTTTGGGAGGATATGTTCCCCGCTCGTTGGCATGAATCACATTCCTTGACATATTGAGTAGAATCTTTGAAAATTGTGGGCCAATAAAACCCAATATCTAAAATATTTTTAGCCATGTAATGTGCTCCATGATGTCCCCCGGCAGGCCTGCTGTGGCAGTATTCCAAGATTTCCTGACTCTCTTTCCCAAATACACATCTTCTTATCCTTCCATTTGCGCAGGTTCAGAAGAGATATGGCTCGTCCCAAAAGTAGTACTTGATTTCTGAAAAGAATTTCTTCTTTTGTTGGCGGGTTAAGTCTTTTGAAATGTATTCGGTTGCTTAGTAGTTAGCTATATCTGCAAACCATGGCACCCCCCTTCTATCACTAAAAGATACTCATCGGGACAATCATCTCCAATCTTGTCTTCTTCTAACTTCTCCAAATGCGGGTTTTCCAATGTTGACAAATGGTCGGCAGCTACATTTTCCGTTCTCTTTTTATCTTTTATTTCAATATCAAATTCTTCTAAAAGTAAGACCCAACGTATCAATCAGGGTTTAGCATCTTGTTTTGCAAAAAGATACTTTAGGGCGGAATGGTCGGTAAAAACTATGGTCTTGGATAATACTAAATAAGGGTTGAACTTATCAAAAGCGTATACCACCACTAGCAGCTCCTTCTTGGTAGTAGTGTAGTTCTATTGAGTTGGGTTCAGAGTTTTGCTTGCGTAATAAATAGGTTGAAAATGTTTATCAACCTTTTGCCCTAAAACAACACCCACAACATAATCACTCGCATCATACATTAGCTCGAAAGGAAGATTCCAATTTGGTACTATCATGATAGGAGTAGTGGTCAATCTTTCCTTTAATAAATAAAATGAATCATGAAATTCTTTAGAGAAATCGAATGGAGCATCCTTCAAGAGTAGTTAAGTCAAAGGCTTAGTGATCTTCGAGAAGTCTTTGATGAAGCGATAATAAAATCCTGCATGGCCAAGAAAACTCCTTACCCCTTTTACATTTGTTGGAGGGGCTAACTTAACTATTGTGTCCATTTTTTCTCTATCCACTTCTATCCCCTTCCTTGAAACCTTGTGACCCAACACAATTTCTTCTTTCACCATGAAGTGGCACTTTTCCCAATTAAGGAAAAGATTTGTCTTTTCACATCTAGCTAGCATCGAGTCCAAATTAGATAAGCAATCGTCAAAAAATGACCCGAATACTGAGAAATCATACATAAATACCTCGATAAACTTCTCAATCATATCATGAAAAATGGCCATCATGCACATTTGGAATGTAGCTGGTGCATTGCATAACCCAAAAGGCATGCGTCTATATGTGAATGTTCCACTTGGGCATGTAAAAGTGGTCTTCTCTTGGTCTTGCGAGTCGATTATAATTTGAAAATTCCCCCGAAAAACCATCAAGAAAATAATAATATAAATGACCGGGGAGCCTTTTCAGCATTTGATCGATAAATGGCAATGGAAAGTGATCCTTATATGTGGCATCATTTAGTTTTATGTAGTCAATGCAAACGCGCCAACCGGTGACTGTTCTTGTTGGAATTAACTCATTATTTTCATTGACCACCACCGTCATTCCCCTTTTCTTCGGTACCACTTGCACTGGACTTACCCATGGGCTATCGTAGATAGAGTATATGATTCCGACATCTAGTAGTTTAACCACCTCCTTTTTTCACAACTTCTTGCATATTTGGGTTAAGTCTTCTTTTGCGTTAAACTACAGGTTTAGCTCCATCTTCTAACTTAATATTATAGGAACAATAAGTTGGACTAATCCCCTTGATGTTGGTTATCTTCCATGTTATAGCACCTTGCCTCTTCCTTAATACACTCACAAGACTTTCTTTTTCATGTTTGGCCAAATCAGCAGCTATAATCGTAGGTTTTTGTTGGCTATCTTCAAGAAATGCGTATTCCAAGTGATCTGGTAGTGCCTTAAGTTCATTTTTTCCATTCTGGATGCTAAAAAAATCGAGTCCAGTGAGGGGACTCGTCGAGTCCTTGGTAAAATCCTCGACTGTTCGGTTTTCTACGACTGGACTCGTCGAGTCGGTCGAGGCTACTCGGCGAGTCCAGTGTTCAGTATTTGATTAGATGATTATACTCACCTTCCTCGAGCGGTCTCTCTATTTCCAACATGTCTCTTTCAGCATCAAATTCTTCTTCAATGGTGACGGTGGACTCGTTCCATTCCTTCATTAACTCTTCCAACATATCAACCGAGAATGTTGTGTCATCACTATTCCTTGGATGCTTCATGGCTTGATGAACCCCAAAAGTAACAGATTCGTCTTGTAACGACGTGAAAATTTAAAACAATGTTTCATTTTCCTAACATAACATATCTCATATAAATCATCTCAAACTCAAGTGTATCAATGTTATCACGGTAAAACATATCCCAAAATCTTAATTAAAAAATGCTTTGTCAGTTTGTACAAATCATGTCGGCGCCTTCCCGCGATCCTCGCTCGTACCTGAAACACATATCAAATAACATGGTAAGCATAATTTCTTAGTGAGTTCCCTAACATACCACATAAAACACATAAGCCAATCAACGCTATAACTCGGTAAAACCCTCCAGTCAATGTGTCTTAGCGGGACCCTCCAGCCCTGTAGCTTGTTGGACCCTCTGGTCCGGTCTAGCTCGTTGGACCCTCTGGTCCGGTCTAAATCGTTGGACCCTCTGGTCCAGTCTAAATCGTTGGACCCTCTGGTCCGGTCTAAATCGTTGGACCCTCCGGCCCCGTCTAATACCACATAGCATACATAAATCACAATGCACGCAGTCTCAAGCAAGCACATAACACATAAGACCCTCCGGTCTGCACATAGATACCACTCTAGGTAATGTATAGTGAGAAGGCTCACCTCATAAGATGTCTAGAAAACTCTCGTGCTCGAATCCCCGATCTAGCCTCTGCCTATCAAAATGATTACATCTCTAATCAATACACTCCTTACATTCTACTCTCTAAGAATGGGTAGAAGACTAATCTTCCCCTCACTGACCTCTCTTAAATCAGTTTCACCAACCCTAAGGTCAACTGAAATCAACTCCGTTGTGACAACCCGATATTTCAACTCTATGTAATGACCTAAAAAGTCAAGTATTGTAACCACTTTTGATATAATGAAATTAACTTTGAAAATAAAAAGTCCAAAAAGTCTCTAAATAGTAACCAACTATGTTTGATGTCATTAAACCGTGATCGTACGTAAGAAGAACGCCCAAATCTGACTTCGTATAAAGAAGTTACGATTTTTCCAAGTTCGGCTTAGCGACAGACAGGTAAAAACTCGAAACGGAGATCGAGCGACTTTTGGTCGGAATGACCTAAACGGGAATCGAAGGTCTCGACAATAGTATTTCAACGGGAAAAAGTCTGGCAAAAACAGACGTCAGATAAAGAAGTTATGAAATTCGAATGAAATTTTCTTACCGCGACCTTTTAAAAATAAATAATAAAAATAATTTCAAAATTTGCCGACGGAATCTAAACGAAAGTTGTAGAGTGTAGTCTCACCTTCGCGTGGATATAAAGAACGTCGAAAACAGAGTTCGTATGAAGAAGATATGAATTATTGAAGTTTATTAAATAATTAATATATAAATTTTATTAATAAACCTTGGTATTATCCGAAGGAGGAGTCATCAGGTCGGGCCGAGTTACGCCCAGCGTACGCTCGTACGCCCAGCATACTCGAGGCCTAGGCCTCGGATCGTCCACATCGTGCCCTATGCGAAGCTAGGCCGTCCCATCCGGAGTCCGAAGCAGTCGAGGATGCGCTCATGCGTGACGCACGAGTACGCCCAACGTACTCGGGTACACCCAGCGTATTGAGGCGGTTCCCACACCCTATAAAAAGGGATGCGAGGGTTCTGAAGAAAGGGCTCAATTTCTCCCAACTTTCTTGCGTTCTTGCCTCTTTTTCTGTGCCCGTGCTAACCCGAAGCCCCGGTTACCTTGCTCAAGTCCCGAAGGTCGTTTTGTGCTCCCGAGAATCCCGAGAAAATCCGCTTTCTCGATTCGAAGTTCTGCTCGGTTTTCATCTCGCCTTTTTCCGATTTTTCAAGTGAGTTCATACCCCTTAATTAACCTTTTAAATGTTCTATAAATGCTTTTATATGCTTTCAAGGGGGGAGATTACAAGTAAAACACACGATTATTATCGTGTGTTATATAAAGTTTCATTATACACGTTTTATCAACAGAATCATATGTGATTTATAACCTTTATAGGGAAACTTTCGTATGCAAAATATATCACGATAACATTATATCTTCTGAAATGAAAAATGTAGTTATATAAGTATAAATCAAACACTCTGCTTAGACTACATGTATATGTGTCCATCTTAGACAGTATAAAAATTTATACTTCCATAACAAGTGATTCATATTTCTAGGGATTTCTAAGCAAACGAGTCACACTTTTAGAAAACTATAATAGGTATAGTTTTACGAGAACATTTTAACACGTAAATTTGTTTTTATACTAAGTTTTGTGAGACATTAACTTCACATACGTTCGAGTACACATTTCAAGTCCTGTATTATATACCAGAATCCCTTGGAGGGGGAGCCTGGTGTTTGTGTATAGATCTATACGGGCTTGACAACCCCACGCCCTGATTGTTAGCTACAGTAACCATTTGGGGTGACAAACGTCAAAACTTTCCAACGCCTGAAGAACGTTGTGTATAGGCAATCCAAGTCAATAGCATGGTTATAAAACTCACATGGGGTATTAAAAATACATTGATTTACGGGGTTTTCCAGACGTATTGGAAATTTTATACACACATACATTTTCTAGAAACAAACATTGGTCTTGATAGAAGGCTACATTTATGCTAGTAGAAAATATGGGATTTTCTAGGAACAAACAAACAAAAACAAAACATTTCATTTCATACAAACATTGTCATTAAATACTTATGAAACTCACCAGCTTAAATGTTGATCTACTCTTTCACAACTACTTGTATGTCCCAGGGATCCAGTAATTACAGGTAACAAACAGCTTTTGAAGAAGGGACATTGTGGCGCCAATTTAAATTCATATTTTGGCATCATATTGTAATTGGTTTTGAACATGTACCTTTTAACAATGTAAACTTTCAATTATATATATATATATATATATATATATATATATATATATATGATGGTTGTATTGCTTTCTTTACTATGTATTCATTCGTTACGCTAGCACATGAAGTCATCCGCCCCCGAACGTTTCCACCGTTCCGGTTTGGGGGTGTGACAGATTGGTATCAGAGCAATGTTTATAGTGAACTAAGTATATCGAACCACATAAGATATACAAACTATAAATGTCTAAGGGACTAATACTCTCTAATAAAACATTTTTTGTTTTACGCCTGTGCTGCGTTTCGTTTAACTTAAATTGTTAGTTCAATTAAGTACAAATACATGCATACAACAACTTATTTTCATGATTATAACTATACAAAAAGTATTTAGACAAGTTGGACACTACGATTAAGACTCGATATATGTAATCAGATTTGGGACAAATATAGCATGATCAACTATATTTGTTCGAGATCGGACCAATGTATATCGAGGAATGCTCGTAGTGAGCAACAAGTCAAAACTTACCAAAACATCATGAGAATCAAACACACGAATTTAAATACTATAGGAGTATTTATTACATAGAATAACTTATCATGCATGTTTAGTCTTACACGTTCCAAACATTATTCAATTCTTATAACCCTATTCTCGTACAGTCAAATGGCTGGATTTCACCACCCCGGTGACCCCTACTATCCCAACCAAGGCAACGGGGGATGGATCGAAGAGGATCCCGAGGAGGACGAGGAACCCATAGAATTGGACGAAGAGGATGACTCCGGTACCGATTCAGAGCCGGAAGTGATCAACCCACCACCCGCACAACCTCCCGCCTTCGTAAAGAACTTTCAAGGACCGACTCCCGTTTGGGGAAGTCACCTCCACCATTGGAGCCAACAACAAAGTCTATGCCCTCCCTACGACATGTGCCGATACTTCTACGATGTCCGCGGAGGAGGTTCAGCCGATCGGGCACTCCCAGTCATGGTGGGCAAACTAGCCAACCAGTCCTACCAATCCGGAGTTCAAGCTAGCCGGATTCGGGAAGTCAACGTGGAAGTACAGGTTCACACTTCCGACATCCGTAGGCTGGACAGAGCTCAGGACAATGCCCAATTCCAAACTGAGGCATTCCAAGCGCAAATGATTGCAGCCCTCGCCGAATTGAGGGAACAACAAGCCGCCTTCGATAGGCATCTTATGGAATCGAAGCAATCGGATGCGGAGTCAAGCTCCAAGCGCAACCTACGTCAATTTTGTTATAAGTTAGGACCTCGGCTAAAAGTTTTTATTTTCCTTAAACTTTGTAACCGAAAACCCTTATAGGGGTCAAAATTTCGTGATCGTCGTATCAACTATTATATTAATATAAGTGGCACTATTATTACTACGTTGAGTATTTCGTTCGATCCTTAAAATGTTATGGAAAAACCGTATGCTTGTTTCGTATTCTAATCTTACAAATAACTTTCATTCTTTTATCTTTGAGACTCATACTATCATCTGTTGTTGAACTATAGCAATTTAGTTCATGAGACACATTCATTTTCTATGCTATGGAATTCTTATCTTTATCTTTTCAACCTATAGTTGAAGGATGCCTCCGCGTAGAAACCCGAGACGAAACAACGGTGGGGAAGCACCTCTACCACCACCACCTCCACCTCCTCAATTTGATGTTGCCACGTTCCAAGCAGCAGTCACCGTAGCTGTAGCAACTGCCATGTCATAGATCAATAACTCGATTACTATTGGCTCGGGAACTGGCACACATCCATCCAACCATGGCGAGAGTCATGGGCAATCCCGAGAATGCACCTATAAGCACTTTACTAACGTCAAACCCCGGATGTTTAATGGAACTGGTGGTGTGATGATTCTGAGGCAGTGGATCGAAAGGACAGAATCAGTCTTTGAAATCTGCTCCTGTCCCGAACACAGCAAAGTCAAGTTTGCAACTTACATGCTTACCGATAGAGCTTTAACTTGGTGGAATGGCCACATTAAGGTACTTACTCTGATAGTGGCGAACTCAATAAGCTGGGAGAGCTTAAAAACCATGCTGATGAGAGAGTACTGTCCACGAGGAGAAATTCAAAAACTCGAGCACGAACTCTGGACGCTCGGAATGATTGGTACCGACATAGCAACTTATACCAACAGATTTTGTGATCTGGAAATCCTTTGCCCGAATATGATTGCTCCTGAGAGCAAGAAAATAGAGAGATACATTTGGGGACTATCGCCCCAAATTCAGTCGAGCGTGTTAGCTTCAAAGTCTGACACTTTTGAAAGTGCCAAAGTGCTAGCATAATCTCTCATCGATCACAGAAGTCATCAGAACTCGGCAATTTCTACACCAGAACCACAAAATGGAAAAAACAACAACAATAACAGGAAGAGAGGATGGAATAAAGGGAAGGGTGGGTCTTCCCAAGAATCCTTGAAGAAACAACAACTAGTTACAATGAATGCTGCTACTGTACCTACCACCGTTCCAACAAATCCCTACCCATGAAAGCCATATGCGGGTAATTTTCCAAAGTGCGCCAAATGCACTTACCATCACCTTGGACCTTGTCAGGAAATGCATTGCTCCAGCTACGACAAAAAGGGACACATTGTCCGTTTCTACAAAGACCCCGTAAAGCCAATCACTCAATTTCCCAATGCTGGTGTAGGCCGAGCTTGCTATGATTATGGCGAGGTGGGCCACTAGAAGAGAAACTGCCCAAAGGCAGCAAATATCGGCGGGGTGGGATGAGTGTTGACTATAGGCCACGAAGAAGTCGTAGCTGATCCTACAATAGTTGCTGGTACGTTTCTTCTCGATAATTCATATGCATTCATACTGTTCGATAGTGGAGCGGAGAGAAGCTTCGTGAGTCAAAACTTTATTCACTTACTTAAACATAAACCAAGCAAGTTAGAAAAATCATTCACTATAGAGATGGAAAATGGAAAAATGGAAAACACTAACTGCATATACATGGACTGTACATTAAGTTTAGACGGTCATTCTTTTCCAATCAACCTCATGCCGGTCCAAATTAAAAATTTCGACGTCATAGTCGGCATGGATTAGTTAAGTCTTCTTCGCGCCAACATCATGTGCTTTGAGAAAGAAGTTCGTCTTAGTCTCCCTAACGACGAAACATTAGTGATATATGGCGACAAATCAAGTACAAACCTTCGCATCATTTCGTGCATCCAAGCTCGAAAGTGTTTGCGAAAGGATTATCATGCATTTCTTGCACACATTGTCGATATGAGTCAGGAAGTAAAAGATATTAAGAGCATTCCAGAAGTACGCGACTTTCCTTATATCTTTCCAGAAGAACTACCGGGATTACCACCGCAACGTCAAGTCGAGTTTAGAATCGACTTAGTTCCAGGGGCTACCCCAGTAGCAAAATCGCCTTATCGTCTGGCACCAGCAGAGATGCAAGAACTTTCCAGTCAGCTTAACGAACTCCACCAAAAGGGATTTATTAGACCAAGTTTCTCACCTTGGGGAGCACCAGTCTTTTTTGTAAAGAAGAAAGACGGATCGTTCCGCATGTGCATCGACTACAGAGAACTGAACAAACTTACAGTTAAAAATCGTTATCCTCTGCCCCGCATTGACGACCTATTTGTTCAACTCCAAGGAGCAAACTACTTCTCGAAGATAGATCTACGATCCGGATATCACCAATTACGCGTACTAGAAGGGGTTATTCCCAAGACAACCTTCCGAACCCATTATGGACACTACGAATTTGTAGTGATGCCGTTCGGATTAACCAACACACCAGCAGTATTCATGGACCTAATGAATAGGGTGTGCCATCCTTACTTGGATCAGTTCATCATCGTCTTCATCGATGATATACTTATCTACTCCCGAAGTAAGGAAGAGCATAGTCAGCACCTACAAAAAGTCTTAGAAACATTACGTTCGGAGAAGCTCTATGCGAAGTTCTCTAAATGCGAATTTTGGATTCTAAGAGCCGAATTTTTGGGCCACGTTGTTAGCGAGAAGGTGATACACGTGGACCCCTCCAAAATTAAGGCCATTGAGAACTGGTCGGCACCAAAGACACCTACAGAGATTCGTCAATTTCTAGGTCTCGTTGGCTATTATCGCAGATTCATAAAGAACTTCTCTAGCATTGCGAAACCTCTCACTACATTGACCTAGGAAGGCATGGCCTTTGACTGGGAAGCAAACCAAGAGAAGGAGTTCCAAATTCTGAAACAGGCTTTGTGCATCGCGCCGATACAATCCCTCCCCGAAGGGATAGAAGATTTCGTAGTGTATTGCGATGCATCAAACCAAGGACTTGGTTGTGTTCTTATGCAAATAGGGAAGGTTATTGCTTATGCCTCCTGTCAGCTTAAGACACACGAAGTAAACTATACAAGACACGATATTGAGTTGGGAGCAATAGTATTTGCTCTAAAGATCTGGAGACACTACTTGTACGGAACAAAGAGTACTATTTTCACCGATCACAAGAGCCTACAACACATTTTCGATCAAAAGGAGCTCAATATGCAACAACGACGATGGGTCAAGTTACTCAATGACTACGAACGTGAAATTCGTTATCATCCTGGCAAGGCCAATATGGTAGCTGACGCCCTCAGTCGAAAAAAATACACTAGTCGGAGAGTCAAATCTCTGACTATGACTATCCATTCCCACTTATCCACCCAAATTAAGGAGGCTCAACTGGAAGCTTTGCAACCTAAAAATGTGGCGGGTGAATCCCTGAGAGGAATGGAAAAGAATCTAGAAATCAAGAGTGGCGAAGCATATTATCTCATGGACCGTATCTGGACACCGAAACATGGTGGTTTCAGAGACGTGGTCATGGCCGAAGCACACAACACGAGATATTACATCCACCTAGGTTCAGATAAAATGTATCTGGATCTTAAGAAACTGTACTGGTGGCCTAACATGAAAGCAGAAATTGCTACCTTCATAAGTAAATGCCTTACTTGTGCTAAAGTTAAGGTCGAGTATTAGAAACCGTCAGGATTACTACAACAGCCGGAGTTACCGGAATGGAAATGGGAATGAATTACTATGGACTTCATAACCAAGTTGCCCAAGATGACGGGTGGACTCGATACCATATGGGTCATCGTCGACAGATTGACCAAATCCGCGCATTTCTTACCAATCAAGGAGACTGACAAGATGGAAAGGCTTACAAGAACTTACATAAGGGAAATAGTGCGACTGCATGGTGTTCCGATATCCATTCCCTCCGATAGAGATAGTAGATTCACTTCAAGGTTCTGCCAGTCACTACAAAGTTCCCTAGGGACTAGACTAGACATGAGTACAGCCTACCATCCACAAACAGACGGGCAAAGTGAGAGAACGATACAAACTTTGAAAGATATGCTGAGAGCCTGTGTGATTGACTTTGGAAAGGCATAGGACATCCATTTACCCCTTGTCGAATTTTCATACAACAATAGTTATCATACGAGCATAAAAGCTGCTCCATTTGAAGCCCTCTATGGCCGTAAGTGCAGGTCCCCTCTGTGCTGGACTGAAGTTGGCGACACCCAGTTAGCTAAAGGACAAGTTCCTGAAAGCACTCTCACAGGTCCGGAAATCATACGGGAAACGACAGAGAAGATCGTTCAGATTCGCGAACGGTTGAAAGCCTCTAGAGACCGACAGAAAAGCTATGCTGACCAAAGGAGGAAACCTTTGGAATTCCAGGTAGGAGATCACGTTCTATTGAAGGTCTTACCGTGGAAGGGCTTAATACACTTTGAAAAGCGTGGAAAGCTAAATCCAATATACGTAGGGCCTTTCGTGATTCTCGTCAGAATCGGCCCTATAGCTTACAAGCTTAATCTACCACATGAACTTAGTAACATACATCCAAACTTCCATGTCTCAAACTTGAAAAAATGTATGTCCGATGAGACTCTTGTTATTCCACACGACGAGATCGAGATAAATGAGAGCCTCAACTTTGTGGAAGAACCGACAGAAATCATGGACCGAGAAGTCAAACAAACTTTGTGGAAGAACCGATAGAAATCATGAGACTCTTGTTATTCCACTCGGAGAGATCGAGATAAACGAGAGCCTCAACTTTGTGAAAAAGTGTCTTTTTCACAAACTTTGTGAAAAAGTCGCGTACCCATCGTGAAGGTTCACTGGAACGCCAAGCGAGAACCTAAATTTACATGGGAACACGAACATCAGATGAAACAAAAGTACCCTCATCTTTTTCTCTGATTCACAAGTATCTTTCTTACTTCAAATTTGTGGACGAAATTCCCTCTAACGGAGGGATGATGTGACAACCCGATATTTCAACTCTATGTAATTACCTAAAAAGTCAACTATTGTAACCAGTTTTGATATAATGAAACTAACTTTGAAAATAAAAAGCCCAAAAAGTCTCTAAATAATTACCTACTATGTTTGATGTCATTAAACCGTGATCGTACATAAAAAGAACGCCCAAATCTGACTTCGTATAAAGAAGTTATGATTTTTCCAAGTTCGGCTTAGCGACAGACAGCTAAAAACTCAAAACGGAGATCGAGCGACTTTTGGTCGGAATGACCTAAACGAGAATCGAAGGACTCGACAATAATATTTCAATGGTAAAAAGTCTGGCAAAAACAGACGTCACAGAAAGAAGTTATGAAATTCTAACGAAATTTTCTTACCGCGACCTTTTAAAAATAAATAATAAAAATAATTTCAAAATTTGCCAACGGAATCTAAACGAAAGTTGTAGAGCGTAGTCTCACCTTCGAGTAGATATAAACAATGTCGAAAACGGAGTTCGTATGAAGAAGATATGAATTATTGAAGTTTATTAAATAATTAATATATAAATTTTATTAATAAACTTTGGTATTATCCGAAGGAGGAGTCATCAGGTCGGGCCGAGTTACGCCCAGCGTACGCTCGTACACCCAACGTACTCGAGGCCTAGGCCTCAGATCGTCCACGTCGCGCCCTATGCAAAGCTAGGCCGTCCCATCTGGAGTCCGAAGCAGTCGAGGATGCGCTCATACGTGACGCCCGAGTACGCCCAGCGAGGGTTCCGAAGAAAGGGCTCAATTTCTCCCAACTTTCTTGCGTTCTTGCCTCGTTTTCCGTGCCCATGCTAACCCGAAGCCCCGGTTACCTTGCTCAAGTCCCGAAGGTCGTTTTGTGCTCCAGAGAATCCCGAGAAAATCCGCTTTCTCGAGTCGAAGTTCTGCTCGGTTTTCATCTCGCCCTTTTCCGATTTTTCAAGTGAGTTCATACCCCTTAATTAACCTTTTAAATGTTCTATAAATGCTTTTATATGCTTTCAAGGGGGGAATACAAGTAAAACACACGATTATTATCGTGTGTTATATAAAGTTTCATTATACACATTTTATCAACAGAATCATATGTGATTTATAACCTTTATAGGGAAACTTTCATATGCAAAATATATCACGATAACATTATATCTTTTGAAATGAAAAATGTAGTTATATGAGTGTAAATCAAACACTCTGCTTAGACTGCATGTATATGTGTCCATCTTAGACACTATAAAAATTTATACTTCCATAGCAAGTGATTCATATTTCTAGGGATTTCTAAACAAACGAGTCACACTTTTAGAAAACTATAATAGGTATAGTTTTACGAGAACATTACAAACTTTTACATACTAGAAACATTTTTTTCAAGAAGTCACTTTCACATACAATATCAAACGAACATTTTAACACGTAAATCTGTTTTTATACTAAGTTTTCTGAGACATTAACTTCATGTACGTTCGAGTACACATTTCAAGTCATGTATTATATACCAGAATCCCTTGGAGGGGGAGCCTGGTGTTTGTGTATAGATCTATACGGGCTTGACAACCCCGCGCCCTGACTGTTAGCTACAGTACACCATTTGGGGTGACAAACGTCAGAACATTCCAACGCCTGAAGAACGTTGTGTATAGGCAATCCGAGTCAATAGCATAGTTATAAAACTCACATGGGGTATTAAAAATACATTGATTTACGGGGTTTTCCAGACGTATTGGAAATTTTATACATACATACATTTTCTAGAAACAAACATTGGTCTTGATAGAAGGCTACATTTATGCTAGTAGAAAATATGGGATTTTCTAGGAACAAACAAACAAAAACAAAACATTTCATTTCATACAAACATTGTCATTAAATACTTATGAAACTAACCAGCTTAAATGCTGATCTACTCTTTCAAAACTACTTGTATGTCCCAGGGATTCAGTAATTACTGGTAACAAACAGCTTTTGAAGAAGAGACGCTGCGGCGCCAGTTTAAATTCATATTTTGGCATCATATTGTAATTGGTTTTGAACATGTACCTTTTAACAATGTAAACTTTCAATTACATATATGATGGTTGTATTGCTTTCTTTACTATGTATTCATTTGTTACGCTACCACATGAAGTCATCCGCCCCCCAACGTTTCCTCCGTTCCGGTTTGGGGGTGTGACAATCAACGGTCCAACTTTGACTAGACTCGCTGAGCGCACTTGGGTGACTTGGCTAGTTCATACGTGTCCTATGACTCCTCCTAAGGCCTCACTCGACTCGTCGAGCTAACCTCTCAACTCAACAGGTTACCACTAGTCACGAATCGCGGGGCAACCCGATCCGAATCATCGAGTCCTCTCATGGACTCGGTGAGTTTCCTTCATGGCGTTACTCATTTGACCTTCTGAGGTCAGATTTGTTTCTCTAACTAATAGATATGGCCTCCTAGCACCCAAAAGTCATGTAAAGGTTCAATCTTGATGTCCATGCACCAAACATCTAGCTCTATTTGATAAAATAAGCTTTATAATGGTGTCTTAAGCTCAATACTCCCATATGACTGCATAAAGCTGGGTTAATCCGATCTAATGTCTATGCCTCAAAGGGACTCCACCTACTCCATAACTCAACCAAAAGGGGGGGCGGGTAAAGAAACCCTAGGTTCAAGAGATCTACTATTCATACGAAAATAAGCATGGATTCATACCTCAAGTAGCAACCTTTGATGAAATGGTAGAAGATCTGAGTCCCTCAAGTCAGCCTAGCTCGAAACCCCTCCTTCTTCCTTTTAGGAATTCAACAAAGTGATGTAATTATCCCCCTTTTCTCTCTCTCTCTCTCTCTCTCTCTATGCTCTCTGGTTCGATAGGGTCTCTCAAGTGTGTGTGCGGCCGCAAATGAAGGCCATAAGGACCTTTAAATAGGTCACAGGCCCACAAATTTAGGGTTTCTGTCCACACTGCTGACTCGTCGAGTCGACACACTGACTCGTTGAGTCCCTTCATTAATCTGAGTCATCAGTCGCGACCCTACTCGACGAGTTGAGGCGTCAACTTGTCGAGTCACTCCTCATTGTTGGATATAGTGTCTAAGTCCATAACTATATTTGGTATGTACTTGACCCGACCCGGCATGGTCCATTTGGGTTGCACTTCACCGGAACAATTTATGGATAATCTTTTGAGAATAGTACAAGTTATGATTTATTAATATATTATAAGTTCTAATATATTAATATAAGATCATATTATTTAATTAGTGTTGATCTATAATTAATCTAGGATTAATTTAGAGATCAAAAGTATTACTAATTAAATATGGGCTTCTATATTTATATAGTGTGGGCTAATGCTTAATTGGAAAGGGCTAGGCTTGCATGGAAAGTCCATGGATACTCCATGGAGCTTTAACCCATGGATCTCATGGAAATCAAGAGACATGGGTATTAGGGTTTACATGGATGTAACCCTAATGCACCACACTATATAAAGGAGGTTTTGGTTCTTGAAATCATACTAGTTGTGGTGAGTAAAGCAAGAGGGACGATTTCAAGATAGTTGTGACTATTCTCTCAAAGTTCCAAGTTTGTGGTGATTTGTGATTTCCATTTGAGGCATCCACACTATTGGTGCTCGACTCTAAAACTCCAAGCAATCAACTACAAATACAAGGTAAGTAATTCTACTAGCTTTATTTGATTCATGTTCCCCATGCCATGCTAGATAGGATATGAACCTTGGAAAATAATTATTTGCATGTATCTTAGACAAACATAGATCCAAGGTTTATTAGCGTTATGTGTACACTTAGGAAGTGTTAGAATGCTCAAAACCCATCAGTGATATCAAAGCCTAGGCTTGTTTGTTTGATACTTGATGCAGAATATTGGAAAAAGTCGAAAAACTTGTTGTCTGCCTGATGAACTCGCCGATTCCATGGGGGGACTCGTTGAGTTCATGTGTATCTTGATCCTACTCGGCGAGTAGGTTCGTGCACTCGACGAGTAGGAGCCACAGAATGCAGATTTTCGACTTTTGCTGCTGGAAATGGACTAGATACATTACCCTAAACTGTTTTGGTGTTATAAAACTTGTTTTAGATGGTGTAATGTTTATGCTAATCCATTTACAATGGCTATAATCAAAAATTACAATATTTATGAGTAATTTATAATTCTTAAAATGTTCATATTCATGTTCTTGAACTTATGAAGATTAGATGATCATAGGAATTGTTTGTAACCTACTTGGTAGTTTAATTCTTTATCATAATGTGTTTTAATGGAGTCCATAACCTGTCCTCAAGTTATGGAAAACCAAGAGTCACACTTGAATTAAAACCATTAAAAGAACACAAGAAATGAAAAGTTTTGACTCATATGTTACAAGAAATGAAAAGTTTTGAAAGTGTACAAAACTTGCCCTCAAGTTTTGGAACAAGTAAAGTCATATTAAAAACTTTAGTTCCAACCCTTAGAATTTTAAAAGTTAAAATTTAACCCTTATACTTATAATATTATAAGTTAATAATATATATATATATATATATATATATATATATATATATATATATATATGTATATATATATATATATATATATATATATATATATATAAGATCAAAGTCGTCTTACCGCTAGTACGCCTCATTCACGAAGCTAGTCTATAAGGTGGGTATAAGGTTGTTGCGTATAAAATGGCAACTTAATGGGTGTCCACTCTCACCCACTGCTTGCTTGACTGGTGGAGGGTCATTAGCCGAACGGGTAGGACAAGGACTTATAAATTCTCATTAAAAATATAATGATAATTATAAAGTAACTAAATATTTTAATAAATTCCCAATCTTAGGTACTTTAGGAAAAATGTGAATAAGGTGCTAATCCATGGAATTACACTTTACACTTTGTTTAAGTCGTTAGTGGAGCTTGTGTGGTTAACCGGCACACTAACTTGAACTTAAGAAGGTAGGTGAAGGGTGACTTAATGTTTATCATTGTATCGATGGAGCGTGTGTGGTTAACCGGCACATCGATTGAGGGGTAGTACATTAAGGGTACCAAGTAATTTGCATGGTTACTTCACACCTTGTTTTGTGATCCTCGACATCCCAGTCACAAAACCTGAAGGGCACACTCGAGATTGAAACATGCCATCGAAGAAAGTTCAATGAATCTAAGAGAATCTAGGAGTTTCTAAACCAATTAAAACCTAATTAAAATTTCGTTTTTCATGGTGGAAATTGGTGAATCGTCATTCACCTACCTTCAAATATCTTATAGCTTAGATTACGGCATCCCTCTTCTAAGTTATAAAATATTGTGTTGGGTCCTAGCCTTAATACTACATTTGGGTGTTTTGTTAAGGACTATCTCTAAATCTAATCTAATCTATTCCCTCTTCTTTTCAAATGTCTTCCAATAACAATGCTTCTGGCTCTAACCCTACTAGCTCTTTCTCTTTCATGAATCTTTGTAGGAGAGTCATCTTCGATGTATCCAACTTTACTGATTGGATCAGGAACATCAGGATGGTCACTCGGTATGAGAACAAAGAATATGTTCTCGACAAGGAGCTAAAGGTACCCGAGCTAACTGCTACTCCTGAAGAGCTTGTTGATTATGAGGTACATGAAAGGGATGCTACAAAATTAGCACGCATCATGATGGCCACCATGACAGCCGAGCTTCAAAAGTCCTATGAGGACTATTATCCTTTTGAGATGCACCAAACTTTGATGGACCGTTACCATCAGAGTGCTCGTCAAGAGCGATATGAAATAATCTCCTCCATGATAACAACCCGAATGAAGGATGGTGAACCCATCACGGGCCACATGCAGAAAATGCAAAGGTATGTGGACCGTTTACTGAAGCTAAATGTGAACTTCCCCGAGGAGTTAGCAATAGACATCATTTTTCCCTCCTTACCATCGTGTTATGATCAATTCCGCATGCCATATCACATAAACAAGGAAGAAGTCACCCTCAGTAAACTTTAGGGACTCTTAAAGACCGCGAAAAGTGGTCTAAAGGGATATTCACATATGTTGTGATGTGCAGGGACTAAGAAGAAGTGAGAATGTGGAGCAGGGAAAGATAAACATGATCATGGGAAACAGGAAAGCATCACCTGTCACGAAGATAGGAGTTTATTCCTTAGTGCTAAATAGTGGGTTTACATTAGATTTGAATAAGTGTTATTATTCATCAGAAATGGAAAGAAATGTTATTTCCTTTCATGCATTGTATAAACAAGGTTTTACCTTTTATTTTGATAATAATAATGGTAGTATTGATGTTTTCTTTAATAATGTTCATTATTTTAAAGCATTACCTTGTGATGGCGTGTATGAAACTGTATCTGTTGTAGATAATCTAGGAAATAATGTACTGTATATTAACTCTTATACTCGCTTAGATAAAGCATCTGTATGGCATTGTCGTCTTGGACATGTAAGCAAGAAACGCATAGGCCAACTCCAAAAGGATGGAGTCTTGGTGTCATTTGACCTAAAGTCAGATGATAGTTGTGAATCTTGTTTGCTTGGTAAAATGACAAAGTCACCTTTTACTGGCACTTGTGCTAGGGGTGAAGGTTTGTTGGACCTCATACACACGGATGTGTGTGGACCCTTCAGAACCGCCACAAGATATGCTAATTGTTTTTATGTGACTTTCACTGATGATTTTAGTAGATATGGATATGTCTACTTAATCAAGCATAAGTCAGAAAACCTTGAGAAATTCAAAGAGTTTAAGCAAGAAGTGGAGAATCAATTGGGTAGGAACATTAAGATGCTTTGATCCGATCGAGGTGATGAGTATCTTAGTACTGAGTTCCTTGACTATCTTAAGGAATGTGGGATTGTCTCACAATTGACACCTCCCAGGACACCACAGTTGAATGGTGTAGCTGAGAGGCGCAATCGGACCTTGTTGGACATGGTTCGTTCCATGATAAGTCGAGCTTCACTACCAATCTCATTTTGGGGGTATGCCTTAGAGACTGCCGCCCATATCCTTAATCTAGTCCCTACAAAGAAGGTTGCCAAAACACCTCATGAGATGTGGACTGGAAAAGTTCCCAATCTAGACCACATCAAGATTAGGGGTTGTGAGGCTTTCGTGAGACACGAGACTCATGATAAGCTCGAACCCCGAAGCGAAAGGTGTATTTTCATTGGCTACCCACATAAATCTTTCAGCTACATCTTCTACAGACCCAATGATAATGTGGTCTTTGTAGCAAGAAGATGATTCTTTCGAGAGAGAGAGAATTCATGAGTCAAGGAGACAGTGGGAGGCAAATTGACCTTGAGGAACTTCAAGAGTCAAGTGAAGAAGGAACCTCAAACCCTAGCCCTCAACCTGAGGAAGAAACTCCTGTTGAGCCAACTGAAAAATCTATACCTCTGAGGCGTTCCACTAGAGTTAGGAATGCACCTTAGCATTATTATGGTTTCCATATTACTGCAGAAGGTGAGACACTTATCAATGATAACACACTAGTAAATCTGGATGAGCCTAACAGCTAAACGGTAGCCATGGCAGGCCCTAAGGCTGCTAAATGGAAAGAGGCTATGGATAGCGAGATACAGTCCATGCATGACAATCAAGTTTGGAACTTGGTTGACAATGTACCTGATCGTAAGGTAGTTGGGTGCAAATGGATCTTCAAGAAGAAGACCGACATGGATGGTAATGTACACACTTATAAGGCACGACTGGTTGCCAAGGGTTATTCTCAAACTCCGGGAGTTGATTATGATGAGACCTTTTCACCAATGGCCAAGATAAAGTCTATTAGGGTTCTGTTAGCCATACAAGTCTTCAAACCTAGAGATATGATTTGTTACTTACGAGTTGGTTATGCATTGATTGTACGAAAACGCATTGGTAAGTCGATGTTATAAAACGTGCTTTTGTGTATAATTCAATGAGTGGTAGAACAAAAATATGAGTCGAAGTTTATTTGTTCCTTCTAGGATTAGAAGCGATATATAGGCCCCTCGATGATATTGTTTTGACTTATGTACCGGGCCCGGTCAGAACTAAATTGATGTGTTCAGTTAAGTTCTATGTCAAACAAATCGGAAATTGGGAAACAAATGCTGGACAATAAGTAAGACCATGTTCCATGTGTTTGTCCGGCTGATATCTAGAACAAAGGATTATATGATCACTTATCTAAAATGGCGCGTTCTAGTTCAACAGAGTTTAAAGAGCTACGATTGTTGATCGGTTCCTGAAGTCATACTTGCAACTATAGTTATTAGACTTATCCAATTGGGAGACTGTTGGATATAGTGTCTAAGTACATAACTATATTTGGTATGTACTTGACCCGACCCGGCATGGTCCATTTGGGTTGCACTTCACCCGAACAATTTATGGATAATCTTTTGAGAATAGTACAAGTTATGATTTATTAATATATTATAAGTTCTAATATATTAATATAAGATCATATTATTTAATTAGTATTGATCTATAATTAATCTAGGATTAATTTAGAGATCAAAAGTATTACTAATTAAATATGGGCTTCTATATTTATATAGTGTGGGCTAATGCTTACTTGGAATGGGCTAGGCTTGCATGGAAAGTCCATGGATACTCCATGGAGCTTTAACCCATGGATCTCATGGAAATGAAGATACATGGGTATTAGGGTTTACATGGATGTAACCCTAATCCACCACACTATATAAAGGATACTTTGGTTCTTGAAATCATACTAGTTGTGGTGAGTAAAGCAAGAGGGCCGATTTCAAGATAGTTGTGACTATTCTCTCACAGTTCCAAGTTTGTGGTGATTTGGGATTTCCATTTGGGGCATCCACACTATTGGTGCTAGGCTATAAAACTCCAAGCAATCAACTACAAATACAAGGTAATTAATTCTACTAGCTTCATTTGATTAATGTTCCGCATGCCATGCTAGATAGGATATGAACATTGGAAAATAATTATTTGCATGTATGTTAGACAAAAATAGATCCAAGGTTTATTAGGGTTGCATGTACACTTAGGAAGTGTTAGAATGCTCAAAACCCATCACTCATATCTCAAAAATAAATACTCAAATTGTCATACCTGGAAATCCGGATGTTACACGTCTCCAACTCGAAGAGTAAATTTAGAGTCTCTCATGTCAACTATTACACTCACGGTGTTTAGGAAAGGTCTTCCAATTATGGTCAGGACTTGAGGATCCGCTTCCATGTCCAATACTATGAAGTCCAAGGGGAACACAGACTTATCAACCTTCACCAATAGATCTTCACATATTCCTCTTGGGAATGCGACAATTTTACTTGTTAGTTGAATTGCCATTCGAATCGGCCTTGGCTCCGGAAGATCTAGTTTCTTGAAGAATGAGTAGGGCATGAGATTTACACTTGCCCCCAAATCAGCCAATGCATAAATGGTAGCTAAGTTTCCGAATTGACAAGGCAATGTTAAGCTTCGCGGGTCACCCTTCTTCTTAGGTAGTTTGTTCAACATGGTAGTTGAAGAATTCTCATTTAGGACCACTTTCTTTACCTATTCCATCTTCCTTCTATTAGCTAGAAGCTCCTTGAGAAAGTTAGCATATATAGGCATTTGAGCGACCGCCTCTATGAATGAAATATTAATTTGAAGAGCCTTTATGTGTTCCAGAAACTTCTGGTAATCAACTTCATTCTTTTCTTGTCTAGCTCGGGCTGGAAATGGCAATGGAGGCTGATATGGCTTAACAGGAGGCAGGCTTTTCTGTTCAGGTGGGGGACTCATCGAGTCCGTAACATCGACTCGGCGAGTCGGGTCGGGAATTTGTGATTTTTCATGTTCTTCTTCTTCCTCTTGCACCAGCTTAGGATCTTCTTGCTGAATAGGGGCCAAAGGAGTTGTAATCTTCCCACTCCTAGTTGTCACAATACTTATATGTGCACCTTTTAGGTTACTTTTGGTATTACTAGGAAGTGCACCCGGTCTTCTCTCGTTCACTTGTTGTGCGAGTTGGCCCAACTGCTTTTCTATGTTGAGAATGGATGCTTGCTGATTCCTAAGCAGAGCTTGTTGATCCTTCATCATAATTTGGTGTTCTCTCTACATATTTTGTTGATCTTTGATTGAAGCATCGGTATCATTATGTCTTTTCTCGGATGCGGCCACAAATCTTTTAAGCATGTCTTCCAAATCTGATTTCTTTTCATGCACTGGTTCCTCCTTTTGATAAAAGCCTCTATCTTTTTGCTTATATTTTTCCTCTCTTGTCTTTTTGTACTCATGATATGGTAGCCATTCTTTCTCGGGTTTTTGCCAATTGTCATCAAATCTATCACAACTTGAATAGCATACTTGTACTTTCCGGTTCCCATTCTCATCAAGGTCACAATCTTTAGTAAGGTGGGGCCCTCTACAATTTTCACATCCCACTCTAATGGCATAGATGGATTGGTCCATCTTAGTCAATCTTCGGTCCATGCTTTCCAATTTTTCCATCATTTCATCCATGTCATCAGTAATAGAGTTCACCGCCCCTCGAGTCAAGTCATTTCTTCAGTTATGATATTATCTAGAGTGCTTAGAGAATTCTTCAATTAGTTCCTTGATCACCAGGGGTGGCTTCTTTGTGAGAGGTCCTTGCGAACCAAGGAGTTGGCTAGTTGTTACGTTGACTCCATCATAGAAAATGGAGACTTCTTGATGACTATTTAGATCATGATGGGGGCAATTCCTTATTAATCCTTTGTACCATTCCCATGCCTCATATAGTGACTCTCCATCTTGTTGTTCAAAGTTGGCTATGGCTTTCTTCAACTTGGTTATCTTTGAAGGAGGGAAAAATTGGTCTATGAAGTCTTCTTTCATTTTAGCCCATTTAGTGATGGATCCTGGAGCGAGTGATTTCAGCCAATCCTTTGCAGCTCCCTTGAATGTGACTGGAAGCATACGAAGCAAAACGGTTTTGTGAGACACATTTGGAACATTGAAGTAGTCGTCTAAACCGTTGACCTCATCCAAATGTTTGTATGTGTCTTCGTGATCTTTCCCATATAAAGGGATTTCCTTAAGTTCAGCAAGTATGTGACCTTTTAGTTCGAAAGTGGAAGTCGCGGGAATGATGGGTTGCACGAGTCCCGGGCCGGTATCGTCACGTATCCTTTTCTTCCACTCACCCATGGGAACTTCATCGATGTTAGTCATGCTGTTAGCGGGTTCGCCTTCAAAGTCGCTTTATTCTTCGGATTTGGATTCGTAATCATACTCAAATTCGGCTTCTTTTGTATTATCTTTAAAACTCTCTAATTTGCTTTCTTCGATCTTTTGACTGCTAGACTCTCCTGCCTTTTTTTGTCTTCTTTCCAAAAACTGATTTAAGGTCCTTGAAATGTGATTTCTTTGGCGGATTAGAGATTTCTACAACTTTGTCTTTGTTTTTCCTAAGAGCGGATTTTTGATCTTCGTATGGAGGAACTAGGGGTGTGTTGGATCCTCGGGTCATGCAAAACTTGAAATTAAAACAAAAAACACACGTAAAAGGGACAAAAAGAAATAATAAAAAAAACTGGAAAACAGTTATGGACTCACCGAGTAGCTTCGAGTGCACTCGGCGAGTTCAAGGCAAAAACATAAAAAAATATTAACTAAAATTATAGAAACTGGGAAACTTTAAATCTTATCCTAATAACTAAATTACTAAAGCAGTAACTTTGTGCAAGATAAATCTCACACAAAGGATCGATAACACTAGAAATTAGAATAAATTTTTGAACCGTTCCGCGGCAACGACGCCAAAAACTTGATGTGTGTGGAATGCACAAGTTTTATCCTACTTTTAATTATGAATTTGACACACAAAAGGCAGTGGACCTATCAATTGGTGGTATAAATTATCAAGCAGGGTATCGAACTCAGGGAACGAAAATTAATCTAACTACCAGAATTATGTAAAACAATTAGTAAAATAGAAGGGTTTTCTCTAGTTTTGCAAGACTAGAAACTTAACTAAAATTTAACTAACACTTAACTAATAGCTAAAAGCAAGTAAAAATCAACTGAATAACATAATCAAAAGGGTTTCTGTTTAGGTTCGATTCATTTACTCATATGGTTAATTTTATGGCAATGCAATGGATTAATTGATATTGGTTACTGACTAAGGTGATTAGATTCACATTCGCTATTACCAATACTTAGAAAATAAATTAATTTAAGCAATGATCAAGTGATTAAACTAATAAATTCGCTAGTTTATTTATTCAGGTTAAATAAGACATGTGATTAGCTAATTAAATTAGTAATTCAATTAACCTCTTGTTGATGGTTTATCACAAAAGCTCACACATTAATTTAACCATTCTCTAGTTAACCCTAGTTTCATATGTTGGATATAATGTCTAAGTCCATAACTATATTTGGTATGTACTTGACCCGACCCAGCATGGTCCATTTGGGTTGCATGGCATCATGCACTTGGATAGACTAAATGAGAGAAAAAAGACACTTATGGTTTATTAATATATATTATAAGTTCTAATATATTAATAATAAGAATAACAACATTTAGTTAGTATTGATCAATAATTAATTTGGAATTAATTATGTGATCAAAAGAAGACTAATTAAATATATGGGTTGATTGTGTCAATCATCCATAACTTATATAGTGGGCTAAGGCTGCATGGATTATCAAGTTGGGTTAAACCCATAAGATGCTCCATGGGAGTTACATCACCCATGGGTCATGGAAACGAAAGATCATAACAATTAGGGTTTACATGGTGTAAGCCTAATTGTAACATACTATATAAAGAAGCTATTATTCACCATTTTCGGCCACTAGAGTGAATGAAAGAGTTTATTCTCTTAGAGTTTACATCACCCATGGGTCATGGAAACGAAAGGTCATAACAATTAGGGTTTACATGGTAGCCGAAAATCCAAGTGTTCTTATTCTCTTAGAGTTTATTCCAAGTGTACTTGGTGTTGTGTGAAGCATTTGAGGCATCACACATTAGGTGCTAGGCTCACAAGGTTTCAAAGGAATCCAAGCTACAAAGAGGTATGTAATTCTTACTAACTATTAGAGTAAAAGATCCCCATGTATGCTAGATAGGATTATGAACCTTGGAAAATCATTTTTCATGTATCTTAGTCAAATATAGATCCAAGGTTTCTAGGGTTGCATGTACACCATAGGAGTGTTAGAATGCTCAAAACTTGACAGTGGTTTCAGAGCCAGGTTTGTTTGTTTGATACTTGATGCAAAAAGATGAAAAACAAATTTTTTTGTTCACTGCACGTATGAACTCGCTGAGTCCATGGGAGGACTCGACGAGTCCATGAAGAAATGCATGCTAATCGTCGAGTTTGTTAATGCACTCGACGAGTAGAGGCTGCAGTGTCCAGATTTTTGAGGTATGCTACTGGAAATGGACTAGAAACATTACCCTAAACTGCTTTGGTGTTCTAAAACGTGATTTAGTTGGTGTAATGTTTCAGCTAATTCATTTTCAATGGCTACTATAAAAAATTACAAGTTTTATATAAGTTTGTTATGATTCTTGAAATTCTTGATAATCATTTTCTTGAACTTATGAATTTAGATGATCATAGGAATTATTTGTAACCTCCATGTTAGTTAATTCTTGATCATTATGTGTTTTAATGGAGTCCATAACTTGTCCTCAAGTTATGGAAAACCAAGAGTCACACTTGAATTAAGACCATTGAAAGAACACAAGAGTTATGAAAATGAAGAGTCTTCATTTTAATACTCTACTAAAATCATAAGTTATGAGAAATGAAAAGTTTTGAAAGTTTAGAAAACTTGCCCTCAAGTTTTGGAACAAGTAAAGTCATAATTAAAACTTTAGTTCCAACCCTTAGAATTTAAATATTAAAATTCAACTCTTATACGTTATAATATTATAAGTGAATAATAATTGTATATGTATAAGATCAAGTCGTCTCACCGCTAGTACGCCTCATTCACGAAGCCGGTCTATAAGGGGGTATAAGGTTGTTGCCTATAAAACGGCAACTTAATGGGTGTCCACTCTCACCCACCGCTTCCTTGATCGGTGGAGGGTCGTTAGCCGAACGTGTATGACAAGGACTTATAAATTCTCATAATAAATATTATGGATATACTAAAGTAACTAAACATTTATTAATTCCCAATCTTAGTTACTTTAGGAAAATGTGAATAAGGTGAAAATCCATGAAATTACACTTTGCACTTTGATTAAGTCGTTAGTGGAGCGTGTGTGGTTAACCGACACACTAACTTGGACTTATCAAGGTAGGCAAAGGGTGACATAATGTTTATCATAGTATCGTTGGAGCATGTGTGGTTAGCCGGCACTTCGATTGAGGGGTAATACATTAAGTGTACCAAGTAATTTGCATGGTTACTTCACACCTTGTTTTGTGATCCTCGGCATCCCAGTCACAAAACTTGAAGGGCACACTCAAGATTGAAACATGCCATTGAGAAGTTCAATGAATCTCAAAGAACCTAGGAATTTCTAAACCAATTAAAACCTAATAAGATTCATTCCGTTTTTTGGTGGAAATTGGTGAATCGTCATTCACCTTCCTTCAAATATTTTATAGCTTGGATTACGGCATCCCTCTTCTAAGTTATAAAATATTGTGTTGGGTCCTAGAATTAATATAGCATTTGGGTGCTTTATTAAGGAATATCCTGAAATCTAATCTAAACTTATTCTTTCATTTCAGATGTCTTCCAAAAACAATGCTTTTGACTCAAACCCTACTGGCTCCTTCTCTCTCATGAACCTTTGTGGGAGAGTCATCTTTGATGGATCCAATTTTATGGATTGGATCAGAAACATCAGGATGGTCACTCGCTATGAGGACAAAGAATATGTTCTTGATAGGGAGCTAAAGGAGATTGATGAGTCAACTGCTGCCCTAGAGAAGATTAATGCATTTCAGGCACATGAAAGGGATGCTACCAAAGTAGCATGAATCATGACTGCCACAATGACAGCTGACCTCTAAAATTCCTCTGAGGACTATTACCCTTTTGAGATGCACATGGACTTGATGGAGCGATACCATCAAAGTGCTCATCAAGAGAGGTATGAAATAATCTCCTCCATGATAACCACCCAAATGAAGGACAATGAGTCCCACACGACTCACATGCAGAAAATGCAAAGATTTGTGGATCGCTTAAAGAAACGGAATGTTGAATTTCCTGAGAAATTAGAAATAGATATCATTTTGCACTCATTACCTTCATGTTATGATTAATTTAGAATGACATACCACATGAATAAGGAAGAAGTTACACTTAGTAAACTTCAAGGACTCTTAAAGACTGCAGAAAGTAGTCTTAAGGGTAAGTCGGGTGTTACTACCTCCTACTCCTACTGCGACTAGTGTCCTGGTAATCGGGCATGGCAAAGGTAAGAAGAGAAAGAACCCTTCTAAGGGTACCAAGGGTAAGACCCTTGAAGGCTCATCTTCAAGCAAAACCAAGAAAAGTTTTGTCACTCCATTTGCTACCCCTAATGAGGCTGGATGCTTCTATTACCATGAAAAGTCGCACTAGAAGCGAAACTGCCCTAAATACTAGCTAGATCTTAAGGATGGGAAAGTAAAACCCAACCATACAGGTATATACACTATATTGTCTAATAACTCACCTCATTCTAAGTCTTGGGTCCTTGATACAGGTTGTGGAATTCACATATGTTCTGATCTGCAAGGACTAAGAAGAAGTGAGGATTTGGAGCACGAAAAGATAAACCTAATCATGGCGAATAGGAAAGTTTCACCTGTCACCAAGATTGGAGTTTATTCCATGTTACTAGATAGTGGGTTTACATTAGACTTGAATAAATGTTGTTATTCACCAGAAATGGCAAGAAATATTATTTCCTTTCATGCATTTTATAAACAAGGTTTCACCTTTTATTTTGATAATAAAAGTGGTGGTATTGATGTTTTCTATAATAGTGTACTTTATTTTAAAGCATTACCATGTGATGGTGTGTATGAAACTCTATCTATTTTAGATAACTTAGGAAATAATGTATTGTGTATTGATTCTTCCACTAGCTTAGATAAAGCATCCTTATGGCATTTGTCGGCTTGGACATGTAAGCAAGAAACGCATAGGCCAACTCCAAAAGGATGGAGTCTTGGAATCATTTGACCTAAAGTCGGATGATAGTTGTGAATCTTGTCTACTCGGAAAAATGACAAAGTCACCTTTTACTAGCACTTGTGCTAGGGGTGAAGGTTTGTTGGATCTCATACATACAGATGTGTGTGGACCCTTCAGAACCGCCACTAGAGATGGTAATCGCTTTTATGTGATTTTTATTGATGATTTTAGTAGATATGGATATGTCTACTTAATCAAACATAAGTCGGAAACCTTTGATAAATTCAAAGAGTTTAAGCAAGAAGTGGAAAATCAGTTGGGCAGGAACATTAAGATGCTTCGATCCGATCGAGGTGGTGAGTATCTTAGTACCGAGTTCCTTGACTATCTTAAGGAATGTGGGATAGTCTTACAATTGACACCTCCCAGAACACCACAGTTGATTGGTGTAGCTGAGAGGTGTAATCGAACCTTTTTGGACATGTTTCGTTCCATGATAAGTCGAGTTTCACTACTAATCTCATTCTCGGGGTATGCCTTAGAGACTGCCGCCCATATCCTTAATCGAATGCCTAAAAAGAAGGTTGCCAAAACACCTCACGAGATGTGGACTGGAAAAGTTCCAAATCTAGACCACATCAAGGTTTGGGGTTGTGAGGCTTTCGTGATACGCGAGACTCACAACAAGCTCGAACCTCGAAGTGAGAGGTATATTTTTCATCGGCTACCCACATAAATCTTTTGGTTATATATTCTACAGACCCAGTGACAATATGGTCTTTATAGCAAGAAGAGGAGTCTTTTGAGAGAGAGAGAACTCATTAGCCAAGGAGATAGTGGGAGGCAAGTTGACCTTGAAGAAATTCAAGAGTCAAGCGGTGAAGGAAACTCAAACCCTAGCCCTCAACCTAAGGAGGAAACTCCTATTGAGCCGACTAAAGATTCCATACCTATGAGGCATTCCACCAGAGTTAGGAATGCACCTGAACATTATTATGGTTTCCATATTAATGTAGAAGGTGATACCCTTATCATTGAAAATACACTGATAAATCTGGAAGAGCCTAACTGCTACACGGAATCCATGACAGGCCCTGAGTCTGCTAAATGGAAACAGGCTATGGATAGCGAGATACAATCCATGTATGACAATCAAGTTTGGAACTTTGTTGACAATGTACTAGGTCATAAGATAGTAGGGTGCAAATGGATCTTCAAGAAGAAGACCGACATGGATGGTAATGTACACACTTATAAGGCACGACTGGTTGCAAAGGGTTATTCTCAAACTCCGCGAGTTGACTATGATGAGACCTTTGCACCAGTGGCCAAGATTAAGTCTATTAGCGTTCTGTTGGCCATTGCTGCATTTCATGATTACAAAATATGGCAAATGGATGTCAAAACGACTTTCCTTAATGGAAAGTTGGCTGAGGATGTTTACATGGTTCAGCCAGAGGGTTTTGTAAGTATAGAATAACCTAATAGGGTGTGTAAACTTGAAAAATCCATATATGGATTGACAGAAGCACCTCGCAGATGGAATCTTTGCTTCGATGAGAAAGTCAAAGAGTTTGTCTTTTCGAGATGTGAAGATGAATCTTGTATATATGTCAAGGCTAGTGGGAGTATAGTTAGCTTTTTGGTATTGTATGTGGATGACATACTGCTCATAGGAAATGATATCCCAACCTTGCAGGAAGTGAAATCCTAGCTTGGGAAGTGTTTCACTATGAAAGACCTAGGAGAAGCTGCCTATATCCTCGGGATAAAGATTTTGAGAAATAGGAGTAAAAGACTAATTGGACTTGGTTAGAGTACCTACTTGGACATAGTGCTGAAGAGGTTCGGTATGGAAAATTCCAAGAAAGGAGATTTACCTATTCAGTGTAATGTCAGACTGAGTAAAACTCAGAGCCCGAGTACAGATGAAGAGATAGCTGAGATGAGTCGAGTCCCATATGCTTCCGTTGTAGGCTCGATCATGTATGCTATGACTTGTACTCGTCCTGATGTTGCTTTTGCTTTAAGCATGGTTAGCAGATATTAGAGTAATCCTGGCAAGGCTCACTGGACTGCAGTAAAGAATAATCTCAAGTACCTGCGAAGGGCTAAGGACTGGGTCCTTACCCTTGGTAGGAGTAATGACTTGAAAGTATCAGGGTATAGTGATTCCATCTTTCACACTGATAGGGATAATTTCCGCTCTTAGTCGGGCTGGGTCTTTACCCTAAATGGAAGGGCAATTACTTGGAAAAGTTCCAAGCAAGATACAGTGGCTAATTCCACTTGTGAATCGGAGAATATAGCAGCAAGTGAAGCAGCAAAGGAGGCTATATGGCTAAGGAACTTCATCAGAGACCTTGGAGTTGTCCCAGCTATTAAGGAGCCCATGGAAATTTTCTGTGATAGTGAAAGTGCAGTTGCCTTAACAAAGGAACCAAGGGATCACGGGAGATCCAGGCACATCGACAGAAAATATCATTTCATATGACATCAAATAGAAGAAGAAATCCTCGTGGCAAAAAGGGTATCATCAGATGAGAACCCGATAGATCCCCTCACGAAGGGACTGAGTGGGGTTTAGCATCTTCAGCATACTAGGTGCATAGGGCTGAGAGATCATATTAGTTTTTAGAAACTATATAATCTTGAAATACGTAAAATGTAATTGACATTTGATGTTAATTAAAGTTGTTATTTATGAGTAAAGTGTTGCTATCTCTTGTCAATCATTTACTAGTATTTCTTTTTGCATGTTTTAACTTCCAGAATAATTATGTTATGGTATATATCATATTATTCATATTCTCCACAGTCAATCATATGTTGGAAGTACATATGAATCAAGACTGTCATGGGTTGGTTTGTAAAGGTCCAAGATGTTTGACAAAGGGGGCTACAACACTCATAAGTGCTCATAAGTTCTGAGTATTGGATTCAACCCACACTCACTAGTATCACTTCATGGAATTTATCTTGAGTGATCGTAAGACGGTAATATCATATAAGTCTTCAAACCTAGACATATGATTTGTTACCTATGAGTTGGTTATGCATTGATTGTACGAAAACGCATTGGTAACTCGATGTTATAAAACGTACCTTTATGTGTAATTCAACAAGTAATAGAGCAAACATATGAGTCAAATTTTATCTGTTCCTTCTTGGATTAGAAGCGATATCTAGGCCCCTCGATGATTTTGTTTTGACCCATGTACCGGGCCCAGTCAGAACTAGATTGATGTGTTCAATTAAAATCTATGTCAAACAAATCAGAAACCGGGAAACAACTGCTAGACAATAGAAAGGCATTGTTCCATGTGTTTGCCCGGCTGATATCTAGAACAGAGGATTATATGATCACTTATCTAAAATGGCACTCCATCATCTTCTCAATTCCGAGAGACCTTGAAAAAGCTATGTCACACCCCAAAACCAAGAACGGCAGAAACGTTCTGGGGCGGAGGACGTCATATATAATATCAACAACAATGTAAAGTAGTAAACAAGCAACAACATCATCCATTGCATTAATAAAATAATTATTAACAATTGTATTCTGTCAAATTTTGATAAACACTAAAGCATAAATCAAAATGAAAGATAAGTCTTGAATAAGCTCCATCTTCCTTTCTCCTTGCATCGGTACCTATCTAAGATGACCTGAGGATACAAGTAATTTTGAAAGCGAGTATCAGCTTTGAAGCTGGTGAGATCATAAGTATTTAGTGTCTTATTTTGTATGTAAGAATTTATAAGTCTTTGTAATTCAAGAATTTGTAAGTGTATAAGAATTGTGAATATTTGTAAGTGTAAGTATTGTAAGTGTTTGAAAAACCCTGGAATCCCTATGATTCCTATTAGTATGAAGGTGTCTTCTACCAAGACCTAGTTGTTCTGTGTGTGTGTCTCTTGTAAGAGTATGTATTTTCCAAAGTATAACTATCATTATCCAAAAATATAGTTTGTACATTTATGTTTAAGTGAGGTTATCACTAAAAATATGTAATGGGAAAATAAATAGTACTATGGTGTAGTTTCGAACTACAACCGTACCTATTACCTTAAATCTAGGGTAATACTTCCAAGTACCATAGTATTTGATATATATATATATATATATATATATATATATATATATATATATATATATATATATATATATATATATATATATATAAATCACTACATCGATACTCAACTTGCCTTATTTGAGGGATAAGGTATAATGTGATGTCTAGATCCCAGACTGTTACGCTCCCCTATCAAAGGGATTTTGGGACCTACCCACGACCCCTGCATGAATGCAAGCCGTGAGCATCCACATTACTAATGATCATGTATACTCGATATAACAATCACAACTGCGGTGTGACTTATCAGTATAGTTAGATCCTGAACTGGTTCTGTGCTATAGCCCCTAGTGACGTCTATTCTATGTATATGTAAGTGTACTCATGTAAGTGTGATCATGTAATTGTACTTATGTAAGTGTGATCATGTAATTGTACTCATGTAAGTGTGATCATGTAATTGTACTCATGTAAGTGTGATCATGTAATTGTACTTATGTAAGTGTGATCATGTAATTGTACTCATGTAAGTGTGATCATGTAATTGTACTCATGTAAGTGTGATCATGTAATTATACTATAATGTTCTAAGTGTGCTAGCTGTAATGTGTGTTCTCTCTATCTAGCAAGTATAGTAATGTAAGCGTTCTAGTATAATTGTATATGTTCTCGTCCTAGTATAGATGTATATGTAATGTACAACAATGCTCTAGAAAGTATTGACTCATGAATGAACTGACTCATTGTATGACATCGCGTTCTAGTAATGGTTCTAGTATCTTCCTGAACTACCCATATGGTAGCTTACTAGTAATCTAAGTAGTACGTATGGACGTGGATGTATACCCCGTCTACCCAAGGGCATAGGATGAATTGGGAGGACCTTTTATGACTATATATGTACACATGATATATAACAAATCTTTAAACGACTTTCGGACGAATACCCAATGTCCCACCAGACCACATCTCAAGGCGCGAAAAGGAAATAGGGTGGATAGTCTTCCTAAGTCTTTTAAACATTTCTTATATAACTATACATATAGAGGCATGCAATTTATAATATAAAAGCATGAATAAGTTTTGTAAACCATTTGAAACAGAAATATTATTTTAAGAGAAGACCGACTTGATGTCAATCTAAAAACAATTTGAAGGCATAAGTATAATAAAACAGTTTTGAGTATAAAGAAACATTTGTTTGAAACACAGCCGTAAATAAGTTTGAAGTATGATAAACAAAATAAGAAGTACAGTGTAATAAGTAGTTTGAAAACATATAAAATGTTTATAAAAATCTTTTGAAGGAAACTGTTTGGTAAAACGGCTAATGAGTAGCCAAATCTTTTGAATGCTGTATATTAATCACATGTGATTGATGAAATAAGTAATATAGTCATACTTACTAATCACATGTGATTGACATAATAAGAAGCATGATTCTACTTGTATCCCCCCCCCCCATAAAACATTTAAAATAGTTTAAAACATTAGTTAAGGGGTATGAACTCACCTGCAGTATGGGACTGGAATCGAACGGCTGTTATCGTATGGAAGGATCGGACAAGTGCTTGGTGTCAAGTGATGACTTAGACACACACAATGATCCTAATTACATATGAAGACATATGTATATAAATAATTAGAGATTAAATCACTAATTATACAAGTATAACATTTAAGCGCGAGGACAACACTTTTGGTCAAGTGCTAGGAGGCTAATGGGTTGCAACAAAGAAGTGCAATGCCCCTAGTGGAAGTCAAAAGACCATATTCATTAGAGTTTATGGCCCAGGGGAGTAAGCTCCTAGCCGTAAACTCTCAAACAAGTCATGAAATGGAGTTTAGAAGTACTACAACCTTAGAGGGGAATTGTTTCAAGGCTATACAAGTGTTTGGGCACCACATTGACTCCTTTGGGGAGTTTACAGCCCAAAGACCCTTTTCCCTTGGAGTTTACGGCCGTAAACTCCCTTGGAAGGGTTCTTATTGTCTTTTCAAGTCTCTACCAATTCTAGGAACAAGTCTAGGCTTCAATACTTGGATCAAGGGAGGTTTATGGCATTAAATGGAACCATTTGATGGAGTTTACGGCCATAGAACTCTTTGGGCCGTAAACTCCCTCACACATGAGGTCCTAAGAATTTTAACTAGTCCATATCTCATCTAGGTACTTGCCCTAAAAGTTTCTTGGCCTAAGGAAGTGTCTAGGGTGTCCTTTGACCCCATTAAAGGAGTTTACGGCCCAAGAAATACTCTTGGCCATAAACTCTTCAACACTTGAGCTTTTCATGATTTTTCTAGGTCCTAAACACATTAAGGTGCTAGCCAAAAATGAAGACTAAGCCTTAGGAAGAGTTTGAAGTGGTTTTGGCACTTAATCTTGGAGTTTACGGCCTAAGGAGCATCTTGGCCGTAAACTCCTTTCCAAAGTTGGTTTCTAATTGTTTTGTTGGTCTAAAACACTTGCTTAAGGCTTCTAGGTTCTTGTTCTAAGGCTAAAGGATCACTAGGCACTCATTTGTGCCCTTTACTTGGAGTTTACGGCCCAAGAGGTGGTTCCTTGGCCGTAAACTCCTCAAACTACTTACTTTTGATTTGTTTCTAGCCTCTAATGATCATACATTAAGTCCTTAGTTAGATGCCTAACACGGAAATGGGACTAGGTGGCCTTTAGGCTTGATTTTGGAGTTTACTCCCCAAGAACGTTCTTGGGCGGTAAACTCCCGGATCTTCTGTTTTGGACATGCAAACAATGTTATAAAGCATATAACAAGTATTAAAACACATTTAGGGAAGTAGACTCACAATCTGGGATAAAAACCCGGAGATCCGTGAGAGAGAAATTGACTTTTCTCTATTTGGAATTCAACTAATGAACCAATTTGGTTCAGAATTCTATTTATAGTTCTGAGATTTTTGGCAGAAAATATTTCTATTTTCGGAATGGATTCTAATGACCTAGAGTAATGGAATTATAGTGTTGCACAAAATCCTAGTGCAACCACTCTCCTAATAACTCCTTAGGTGTAAAACCCTAAAACTGCCAAACTTATTCCATAGTCTGAATTTTCACTGTAACTGCTCTACTTCTATTGGATTGAAATGGTTTGATTTAGAATGGAAATTTTGGGTTGTCACATCATCCCCCTGTTAAAGGGAATTTTGTCCCGAAATTAGAATTTAGGCAAGGAAGTATGCACGAATGATCGAGACGTGAGGAGGAAACTTCCTAATCGATTGGTTCTAGCGCACCTAAGTGAAATCGGGCTCTCGGTTGTTATCCCAACGAACCTTCACTAACAGGCGACGGCGTTGCTTCGTCCGCTTGACCTCTCGGTCGAGGGTCACAACGGTTCTGATACGAAGGCAAGGATCTCGACGAGTGGACTTGTAAGAGTCCAAACAGAAAGGTATGGTTTTACGATCGAGATGCAAAGAGTAGTATGTACGTTACTGAGTTCGCGGAGTAGGTCTAGTTTGTGCGAGGCACAGAACCGATTCTGATAAGAATCTCGGAGGTCCTGTCTAACTTGGATTTAGCTTTTCACGCTTTACGAAGCGTATAAAGCCATTCCCCAAGTGAGTTATCCTAAAGATTTTGGTCACTCACTCGGAATCTCAAAGGTTCCTTTTCTTGCGTAACTTCCCAGTCAAAGGCCACCCCTCGCTGGGTCAAAGTCGTACGAGTTTCTGAAGCTTGCGAGGAGTTCTGAATGAACTAAGGCGGTAGGTCGGTAAGACCTAAAATTTGGCGAAAGCTGTCGGCTTCTCTGGTGTCGATGAATACTCAAATGTTTTGGCAAATTGAAAGAGTACTCAAAATTCCTCACATTACTAATAGCGTGTCCTAGAAATTTGACTCTTCAATTTCAAAACTCAAGCCTATAGAACTTTGCTAAAAGTTTCTCTGTAGGAAATGTTTTCATGGGTTTTCTTCTTACTACGAGCGTAGATAAGTAAGTCATTTCATGGAGAAATGACGAATCGATCCAAGTAAGAAAGACGTAACCCTAGTCATTTATCTCATGAAAACCATGGGCGTACTGGTCCTATCCGAAAGGTATCACTACGGACTCGAGGCGTCCGCATCGAATTCGGAAGATAGTCTCCCAGACATCCTTCCCTAACACATCGAACTGGTGATATTCGGATCTCAGGTCTATTCCTGGATGTAGTTTCTTTCCTTACGATTGCTCAACCATTTTGTCTATGTGAGGCAGAGATAACGATTTTTATGAAAATCTTGACGGATTCCTCAATATCCGAGGCACATACAATGCGATCCATCGATCTCTGGAAGAATCTGACCGGGGTTCTCTAGGGTGAGAAACCTAGTCTTCTAATTCTATTTCTGTATGGTTCACCAAGTTGCTCGTGCTGTTCTTGTTTTTCCAGGGGTGTTTAAACTATAGGGTGATCCGTTTTCGGGAGTTGTACTAGGTTCTAAGTTTGTTCACATGACGATGTGATTACTCGTATACTTAGGCAGTTTCTCCGTCCTGAAGTCCATTTTAGAATTCATACTGGGCTTCACGATCACAATTTCGTGTATACGAGTCGTATATAATTAAGATTGAAAAGGTAGTCGAATAACTGATTCTTCCTTACCCTCACATCCCAAGGAGGAAAAGAGTTAAGGCGAAATCATTAATTCTAAACCTGTAGAACCTTGATTATATAACACTCTTATGTATACCTTCCTCGGTGATAGATCATCCGTATGAATTCCTGGATTGAACTTGACGTACTGCACGAGTGGTACTTCGGGGATTTCTTCGGAAAGAAAAATAACTAAGAGGTACTCCTGGAATGAGCACTTCGGGGATTTCTTCGGAAAGAAAAATAACTAAGAGGTACTCCTGGAATGAGCACTTCGGGGATTTCTTCGGAAAGAAAATATCTAAGAGGTACTCCTGGAATGAGTACTTCGGCGTTCTGATATGACGGCTTCGCTGGAAAAGTGATCTAGAAGATAGGGATGTACGTATGAAGCTGTTTTCGCGAGGATCAAATTTAATCGAGTCGTATGTTAATGTCGGGATCATACTGAAATTTAAAGACATTAGATTTGAACATAAGACGTTTGCAGACAATAGACAACCGTGCAACCATGAACAAGAATTACAGTACCTTAGATTTACCACAAGACTATTGCTGCGAATAAGATATACTACAAAAGACAAGTATACGCAGCACGAGAATTCCTATACAGACAGGATCTCGCAAAAGGTAAGACTCTAGTTGCACTAGTTCTAGATAGTTTATAAGTCTGTTACAACGAAACGCCTTAAATACATTAACGTAGTTCCTGAGCAGGCTCTCCTGCAGCTGTGATCCTGAGAATCCTCCCGTCTGCGCCAGAGTTCTGCGTTATCGGGCAATCCTCGTGGAGGTGTCCAATTTCACCACATTGGTGACATATATGGACAGTACCCACATTGGTGGTGGAAGTGAAACGTCGAGTAGGAGTTATGGGAACACGGGTTCTTTCCTTGTTTTCCTTCTTCGGGCAATCTCTTTTATAGTGCCCAAACTCACCACAGTTATAGCAATTTAGGCTGGCCCTAGTGGTGGAGGTAGCTCTACAGAAACGGGCGATGTGCCCTTTCTTGTTGCAGTTTACGCACTGCAAGACTCGGCACATTCCCTCGTGGTGGTAATTGCACCGGTCGCATTTCGGGAGTGTTCCCTTATATGGTCTGCTCGGTACTAGGATGGCAGAGGTTTGTGGTTGTTGCCTGGCAATTCTCTAAAACCGTTTGCATTCCACTTTGGCTTGACGTTTTCTTTTCTTGTTCTCTGCTTTCTGGCTTTGCGAGCCTGTGACTGTTTCTGTTTGGTGACTTCCTGGATGGGTATCGCGATTGGAAACTTCATTCCCATAAGCAGCATTGGCTGTGCTGTTAGCGCTACGGTGCGCCATTACCGCGGTTACGGCAGCCACCATGGCAGCTGTAACTGCCGTTTGAAAGGTGGCGGCGTCCATCGGAAAAATAGAGGTCTCGTTGCTTGGCTGGTCATTTCCGGATGACGACATGATTCTGTAACACGAAAGAGTAAAGATTTGTGAGCGATTCTGGTTGACCCGGATGTACTTAGATTGTTCATGAAAAGAGTAAGAGTATGATCTCGAAAGTTCGACCTACATTCCTATGATGCAGTCCTGGTAAAGAATGAAAGTATGTTAGCTAAGGTTTGACCTACATCCCTATGATGCAGTCCTAGTACGGAATGGGAGTATGTTCGTCGAATGGTCTCAAGACGTTTGTCGTTCGGGCTGAGGTATCGTGGGTTGGTGAATAACAAGATCCAACCACTGAAAGAGACTTGGAAATGTCTCTTGGAATAAATCACCATAGTCCAATGACTTGACTAAGGTATGATTCAGATAGACTCCACTGAAAGTAAGATAAAAGTACTTGGATGAAGAATGACGCAAAAGTTAGCCGGCTGTCAATATCTTTGATATTCACAATGTAAAGATTCGGGAAGATGACCTTGTAAAGGTCTTATATCATATCCACAGAAGATAGTTCCTGACAGCATATAGATCTAACTAAAGTACTTACGGTAAAAGATAATTTCCTAGAAAATACCACATTGGGCATAGACAGAAAAACACGATTTCTTTTTATAAGGGAAATAAAGTAAAGCGTCTACTACGGGCGACGGTCATCCCTATGGTGAACTCTTAGTTCAACCAATTGGCGTTCCATGTCAAGTAGGTGTCTTTCGCACACCATCTGGTGTACGTGGAGCTCTATGACTTCGGCTCGTGATTTAGCCAGCGCTTGCAACAGGGCTTCATGGTTTTTCTCTGATCTCTCGTGAGTATATGCTAGATGAATGGTGTGGAGGGTATGCATTCTAGCATGGGCGACTATTTCTGAAATCCGATGTAGGGCTGTCTTGCCTTGAATCTCATTTTGGGCCCTTCTGCGGACCAAGATTGGCAAGACTCTATCTGCTGAGCCCCCATTGCTCAAGTCGTAAAAGCTTCGGTCGCCATCAATTAGCATAAACTGATCTTGTCCTTGGCTCCCTGTTTCCAAGCATTCCACTCACTCAGGGTCGGGCCATGAAAAGCCAGAAGAGGGTTAGGAATTTGGAAAGGAGCTGCTTGGGGTAGGTTCTCAACCTCTGGTTCGGGGTTAGCATCATACGAAAGGTCTTCGTCATGGTGATCATTCAAGGGGATAGGATGATCATTCTCTGGTTCTTCTCCAAACCAACCAGCTATGACTTCATTCGGAAGATACTGGTTGTCAAGGGGATGGAGTCCAGTTATGATTTCTATGCGAGAATTTAGGGTAAGAAGATAATTATTAGACGAACTATCTAGATAATTATTTAGAAAACCTTCATTAGATACATCGCTATTTGTGAAGTGCATACCAGCTATGTGTAATCTAAACAGGATAGACCTTCGAATAAGTGACCTTAACTCCTTATTCACACAGAATAGGGGTAAGGCAAAATTATCACAGATTCTGAGTCTATAACATCCTAATTACATGTAGCCTCAGTGTATCCACTTAGCAACTCTTAACTTAATAATGAAGATCCCCTTTTAATTCTCAAGTATAAAGTACTTATAGTAACACCAAAATACACCTATAGTATTTTAAATTTATTGTTATGTTCTATTGTTCTCATTGTGGTAGGGTTGGTAAGATTTTTGCATTGTTGCAACCACACACTTAAACTTAGGCACATGCTAGTCAACCCTCGGATAATATAGGTGATCAGGCTATATCTTCCCAGTTTTGACCATATGTCTCTAAGCCTACTTGTGTTGCCCAACAATCGTAATTCTTTTGTACTGAACTAATGACATTGATTTTAGTATGAATGCAGCACGTATACTTACTTAAATATTTTACTATTTAAAGTATAAACTCTTGGTCAGAGTATTTTTAATCTCTTATGTATTTATAGTTAGTATATATTTTATGGGTTGATATACTTAATTCACTATAAACAATGCTCTGATACCAATCTGTCACACCCCAAAACCAAGAACGGCGGAAACGTTCTGGGGCAGAGGACGTCATGTATAATATCAACAACAATGTAAAGTAGTAAACAAGAAACAACATCATCCATTGCATTAATAAAATAATTATTAACAATTGTATTCTGTCAAATTTTGATAAACAATAAAGCATAAATCAAAATGAAAGATAAGTCTTGAATAAGCTCCATCTTCCTTTCTCCTTGCATCGGTACCTGTCTATGATGACCTGAGGATACAAGTAATTTTGAAAGCGAGTATCAGCTTTGAAGCTGGTGAGATCATAAGTATTTAGTGTCTTATTTTGTATGTAAGAATTTATAAGTCTTTGTAATTCAAGAATTTGTAAGTGTATAAGAATTGTGAATATTTGTAAGTGTAAGTATTGTAAGTGTTTGAAAAACCCTGGAATCCCTATGATTCCTATTAGTATGAAGGTGTCTTCTACCAAGACCTAGTTGTTCTGTGTGTGTGTCTCTTGTAAGAGTATGTATTTTCCAAAGTATAACTATCATTATCCAAAAATATAGTTTGTACATTTATGTTTAAGTGAGTTTATCACTAAAAATATGTAATGGGAAAATAAATAGTACTATGGTGTAGTTTCGAACTACAACCGTACCTATTACCTTAAATCTAGGGTAATACTTCCAGGTACCATAGTATTTGATATATATATATATATATATATATATATATATATATATATATATATATATATATATATATAAATCACTACATCGATACTCAACTTGCCTTATTTGAGGGATAAGGTATAATGTGATGTCTAGATCCCAGACTGTTACGCTCCCCTATCAAAGGGATTTTGGGACCTACCTACGACCCCTGCATGAATGCAAGCCGTGAGCATCCACATTACTAATGATCATGTATACTCGATATAACAATCACAACTGCGGTGTGACTTATCAGTATAGTTAGATCCTGAACTGGTTCTGTGCTATAGCCCCTAGTGACGTCTATTCTATGTATATGTAAGTGTACTCATGTAAGTGTGATCATGTAATTGTACTTATGTAAGTGTGATCATGTAATTGTACTCATGTAAGTGTGATCATGTAATTGTACTCATGTAAGTGTGATCATGTAATTGTACTTATGTAAGTGTGATCATGTAATTGTACACATGTAAGTGTGATCATGTAATTGTACTCATGTAAGTGTGATCATGTAATTGTACTATAATGTTCTAAGTGTGCTAGCTGTAATGTGTGTTCTCTCTATCTAGCAAGTATAGTAATGTAAGCGTTCTAGTATAATTGTATATGTTCTCGTCCTAGTATAGATGTATATGTAATGTACAGCAATGCTCTAGAAAGTATTGACTCATGAATGAACTGACTCATTGTATGACATCGCGTTCTAGTAATGGTTCTAGTATCTTCCTGAACTACCCATATGGTAGCTTACTAGTAATCTAAGTAGTACGTATGGACGTGGATGTATACCCCGTCTACCCAAGGGCATAGGATGAATTGGGAGGACCTTTTATGACTATATATGTACACATGATATATAACAAATCTTTAAACGACTTTCGGACGAATACCCAATGTCCCACCAGACCACATCTCAAGGCGCGAAAAGGAAATAGGGTGGATAGTCTTCCTAAGTCTTTTAAACATTTCTTATATAACTATACATATAGAGGCATGCAATTTATAATATAAAAGCATGAATAAGTTTTGTAAACCATTTGAAACAGAAATATTATTTTAAGAGAAGACCGACTTGATGTCAATCTAAAAACAATTTGAAGGCATAAGTATAATAAAATAGTTTTGAGTATAAAGAAACATTTGTTTGAAACACAGTCGTAAATAAGTTTGAATTATGATAAACAAAATAAGAAGTACAGTGTAATAAGTAGTTTGAAAACATATAAAATGTTTATAAAAATCTTTTGAAGGAAACTGTTTGGTAAAACGGCTAATGAGTAGCCAAATCTTTTGAATGCTGTATATTAATCACATGTGATTGATGAAATAAGTAATATAGTCATACTTACTAATCACATGTGATTGACATAATAAGAAGCATGATTCTACTTGTATCCCCCCCCCCATAAAACATTTAAAATAGTTTAAAACATTAGTTAAGGGGTATGAACTCACCTGCAGTATGGGACTGGAATCGAACGGCTGTTATCGTATGGAAGGATCGGACAAGTGCTTGGTGTCAAGTGATGACTTAGACACACACAATGATCCTAATTACATATGAAGACATATGTATATAAATAATTAGAGATTAAATCACTAATTATACAAGTATAACATTTAAGCGCGAGGACAACACTTTTGGTCAAGTGCTAGGAGGCTAATGGGTTGCAACAAAGAAGTGCAATGCCCCTAGTGGAAGTCAAAAGACCATATTCATTAGAGTTTATGGCCCAGGGGAGTAAGCTCCTAGCCGTAAACTCTCAAACAAGTCATGAAATGGAGTTTAGAAGTACTACAACCTTAGAGGGGAATTGTTTCAAGGCTATACAAGTGTTTGGGCACCACATTGACTCCTTTGGGGAGTTTACAGCCCAAAGACCCTTTTCCCTTGGAGTTTACGGCCGTAAACTCCCTTGGAAGGGTTCTTATTGTCTTTTCAAGTCTCTACCAATTCTAGGAACAAGTCTAGGCTTCAATACTTGGATCAAGGGAGGTTTATGGCATTAAATGGAACCATTTGATGGAGTTTACAGCCATAGAACTCTTTGGGCCGTAAACTCCCTCACACATGAGGTCCTAAGAATTTTAACTAGTCCATATCTCATCTAGGTACTTGCCCTAAAAGTTTCTTGGCCTAAGGAAGTGTCTAGGGTGTCCTTTGACCCCATTAAAGGAGTTTACGGCCCAAGAAATACTCTTGGCCATAAACTCTTCAACACTTGAGCTTTTCATGATTTTTCTAGGTCCTAAACACATTAAGGTGCTAGCCAAAAATGAAGACTAAGCCTTAGGAAGAGTTTGAAGTGGTTTTGGCACTTAATCTTGGAGTTTACGGCCTAAGGAGCATCTTGGCCGTAAACTCCTTTCCAAAGTTGGTTTCTAATTGTTTTGTTGGTCTAAAACACTTGCTTAAGGCTTCTAGGTTCTTGTTCTAAGGCTAAAGGATCACTAGGCACTCATTTGTGCCCTTTACTTGGAGTTTACGGCCCAAGAGGTGGTTCCTTGGCCGTAAACTCCTCAAACTACTTACTTTTGATTTGTTTCTAGCCTCTAATGATCATACATTAAGTCCTTAGTTAGATGCCTAACACGGAAATGGGACTAGGTGGCCTTTAGGCTTGATTTTGGAGTTTACTCCCCAAGAACGTTCTTGGGCGGTAAACTCCCGGATCTTCTATTTTGGACATGCAAACAATGTTATAAAGCATATAACAAGTATTAAAACACATTTAGGGAAGTAGACTCACAATCTGGGATAAAAACCCGGAGATCCGTGAGAGAGAAATTGACTTTTCTCTATTTGGAATTCAACTAATGAACCAATTTGGTTCAGAATTCTATTTATAGTTCTGAGATTTTTGGCAGAAAATATTTCTATTTTCGGAATGGATTCTAATGTCCTAGAGTAATGGAATTATAGTGTTTCACAAAATCCTAGTGCAACCACTCTCCTAATAACTCCTTAGGTGTAAAACCCTAAAACTGCCAAACTTATTCCATAAGTCTGAATTTTCACTGTAACTGCTCTACTTCTATTGGATTGAAATGGTTTGATTTAGAATGGAAATTTCGGGTTGTCACAAGCTACGATTGCTGATCGGTTCCTGAAGTCATACTTGCAACTATAGTGATTAGACTTATCCAAGTAGGAGACTATTGGATATAGTGTCTAAGTCCGTAACTATATTTGGTATATACTTGACCCGACCCGGCATGGTCCATTTCGGTTTCATGGCATCATGCACTTGGATAGACTAAATGAGAGAAATAAGACACTTATGGTTTATTAATATATTATATGTTCTAATATATTAATAATAAGAATAATAATATTTAGTTAGTATTAATCAATAATTAATTTGGAATTAATTATGTGATCAAAAGAAGACTAATTAAATATATGGGTTGATTGTGTCAATCATCCATAACTTATATAGTTGGCCAAGGCTCCATGGATTATCAAGTTGGGTTAAACTAGTAAGATGCTCCATGGATGATCCATGGGAGTTACATAACCCATGGGTCATGGAAATGAAAGGTCATGACCATTAGGGTTTACATGGCATAAACCTAATTGTAACATACTATATAAAGAAGCTATTATTCACCATTTTCGGCCACTAGAGGGAATAAAAGAGGGCTAGCCGAAAATCCAAGTGTTCTTATTCTCTTAGAGTTTATTCCAAGTGTACTTGGTGTTGTGTGAAGCATTTGAGGCATCACACTTAAGGTGTTAGGCCCACAAGGTTTCAAAGGAATCCAAGCTCCAAAGAGGTATGTAATTCTTACTAACTATTAGAATAAAAGATCCCCATGTACGCTAGATAGGATTATAACCTTGGAAAATCATTTTGCATGTATCTTAGTCAAACATAGATCCAAGGTTTCTAGGGTTGCATGTACACCATAGGAGTGTTAGAATGCTCAAAACCCAACATCATATTCACTATTCCTAGGCATATAACAATGTGTTCACATAAATCATATGAGATAAGCAATTAAGAGATGTCCATGCAGCTTAATGTCACACCCCAAAAACCAAGAACGGCGGAAACGTTCTGGGGCGGAGGACGTCATGTATAGTATCACAACACAGTAAATGTAAATAAGCAAACAACATCATCCATTGCATTAAATATATAATTTTAATACAAGTGTGTTCTGTACAGTTATAGACACCAAAATAATGTAACACAAAATAACATGAGATGAGTCTTGAATGCACTCCATCTTCTCAAAAGCTGGCCTCGGTACTTGTCTACTGACGACCTGAGAATACAAGTTATTTTGAAAGAGTTTATCAGCATTAAGCTGGTGAGTTCATAAGTATTTTAGTGTCAATGTTTCTTGTAAAAACGTTTGAACCTGTCTCAATGTATAAGTCTGTAAAAATGTAAGCAAATGTTTGAAAGTGTTTGTAAAAGTTTGAATCTCTCAGAAAATCCTATATTTTCTATAAAAGTAACCTTCTACCAAGGCTAAACTGTTTTGTAAATCTGTCTGTTGTAAAAGTGTGTGATTTCCTAAGTATAACTATCATTTGATAAAATATAGTTTGTACATTAATGCTTAAGTGAGATTATCACTAAAATATGTAATGGGTAAATCATTATAGTACTGTAGCTTTGTATAACAAGACTACTCTTGTACTAAATACTACTACCTTAAACCGGATTTATATTAAGGTATATCGTGATAAATTGCACCATGCTATCGACTGGTAACAACGACATAATGAATGGTCGTAATAAAAGAAATGACGTTTAGCTAGCAGCAAGGTGTAGGATAGTCAATCTAGTATAGATCTATACGCAAACTCACGCTCTCCCTCCAAGAGAATTCTGGCTACAACTCGGGCCATGACATTTAAGGCATGCTCCGACACAGTGGATCACAATTGATATCGTATTCATGTATATGTAATGTTTCTCGTATATATGTATATGTATTGTTTCTAGTATATCTGTATATGTATTGTTTCTAGTATATCTGTATATGTATTGTTTCCCGTATCTCTGTATATGTATTGTTTCTAGTATATCTGTATATGTATTGTTTCTAGTATATCTGTATATGTATTGTTTCTAGCATATCTGTATATGTATTGTTTCTAGTATATCTGTATATGTATTGATCCTGTGTTACCCCGATGGTAACCAGCTAATGATGTACTGATGAGTATGAATATGGAAGTACTTTTATGTCTATACATGTATATATGATATATAAGTAATATGGAAACGACCTTCGGATGGTCACCCGAAATCCCACCAAACCACATCTCAAGGCGCGAAAAGGAAATAGGGCGGATGGGTTTCCTAAGTCCTTTAAACATTATTTATACATCTATACATATATGGGCATGCAATTGAATATATAAAAGCATAAATAAGTTTTCATAAAACATTTGAAGCATAAATATAATTTCCAGAGGAGATCGACTTGATGTCGATCTATAAAACAATTTGAAGGCATAAGTTGATAAAACCATTTAAGTATAAGAAGAATTTGTTTGAATCACAGTCTATAAGTAAGTTTGGATAGTAAAACAGTTTGTAAAACATTTCAAAGTGAAGTAGTTTGAAAAACAGTTTGAACAGTGGTAAAAATCGTTGTTTTCCTAGTTATTAATCACATGTGATTAAATACAATCACATGTGATTGCAACAATAACTATAAGTATTTGACTTGTATTCCCCCCCATAAAGTGTTTAAAACATTTAAAATCATCTCAAAGGTTGATTCAAGGGGTATGAACTCACTTGTGGTGAGTCGTTTGAATTGCAGTGTCGGCTACCGTGCTAGGTGGCAAACGGAGACTGGTTTACATGCACGAGCCTAGTTATCATATAATAAGCATATATATAACTAATTAGACAAATAATAACTTAATAAATAAGTTAAAACACTTAGAAAACATATAAACACTTTTATGAGTGTTTAAGGTTCAAATGGTTGCATCTAAGTTGCTACGGGACAAGGCAAAAGGGTTTGAAACATCAAATGGCCTTGTATAGGAGTTCACCACCCAACAAACCCCACACCTTGGAGTTTACGGCCGTAAACTCATGGGTTTATGGCCATGAACTCCTCAAAGGGTGGTTTTGGGTGTTTTGTGGTGCTATCTTGCTTCTAGAACACTCCTAGCTTTGTTGGAATAACACATGAAGTAGCTTAAGGCTCTAGAATACTCCATTGTGGAGTTTACGGCCTAAAGTCCATTCACCCTAGAGTTTACGGCCGTAAACTCCTAAGGGGTGATGGCTTTTAATTGTTTTGAGGCTCTTAAACATCAAGGATGGCTTCCATGAATTTATCTAAGGCTAATGGGGACAAGAGGCACACTTTTGTGCCTTCACTTGGAGTTTATGGCCAAGGAATGTTTTGAGGCTCTTAAACATCAAGGATGGCTTCCATGAATTTATCTAAGGCTAATGGGGACAAGAGGCACACTTTTGTGCCTTCACTTGGAGTTTACGGCCCAAGATATGTTCCTTGGCCATAAACTCCTTTCAAGGAGTGATTTTTATGTGTTCTACTCTCCATTCTAGTCCCACGTATTCAAGGTAAATTGTCTTAAGGCCTAAGGTGTGCTTGGAATGATTTTTACCCTACAAAAAGGGGTTTACGGCCCAAGAGGGGTTCTTGGCCGTAAACTCCTACAAATTTATGATTTTGAAGGGTTTAGATGTCTTAAATAAGCATAAGCCTTTGAGGGTTAAAGTCTTTAAGCATAAGAGGAAGTTTAGGGCACATTATGCCCTTGAAAAGGGGTTTACGGCCCAAGGAAGTTCCTTGGCCATAAACTCCTATAACTTGTGCTTCTTGGATGATTTCTAGTCTACAAAGATCATACACTAAGTCCTTGATAAGTCCTCTAACATTGGGATGGGTCTAGAAAGCATTAAAGTTCTATTTTGGAGTTTACTCCCCAAGAACGTTCTTGGGCGGTAAACTCCCGGATCTTGTAATCTAAACATGTTATTGATGTTAATAAGCATCTATCAAGTATTGAAACACATTTAGTAAAGTAGACTCACAATATGGGATGAAAACCCGAAGATCCGTCAGAGAGAATATGGCTTTTCTCTATTTGGAATTGTGAATAATGAATTAATTTAATTCAGAAAACTATTTATAGTCCTGGAATATTTTGGCAGAAATTATTTTTATTCCTGTTATTGGACTGTAACATTATGAAACTTGAAATGCCCAAGTTTCACAAAACCAGGAGTATCCACTCTCCTGATATTATCTAAAACATAAACCCTAATGTACGCAAACTTGTTCGGAAAAGCTTGAAAATCACTGAAACTGAACTAGCTTCAATTGAATAGATGAGGTTCGTACAAATGGAAATTTCGGGTTGTCACATCATCCCCCTGTTAGAGGGAATTTCGTCCTGAAATTAGAATTTAAGCAAATAAAAGTTACAAACAATTAAGCGAAAAGATGTGGGTATTTCAACTTCATCTGATCCTCGCGTTCCCAAGTGAATTCCGGTCCTCGCTTGGCGTTCCAGCGAACCTTCACGATAGGGATACGGCTTTGTTTCGTCTGCTTGACCTCACGGTCCATGATTTCTACAGGTTCTTCCACGAAGTTGAGGCTCTCGTTGATCTCGATCTCGTCGAGTGGGATTACGAGAGTCTCGTCGGACAAACACTTTTTCAAGTTAGATACGTGGAATGTAGAATGTACGCTACGCAGTGTGTCGGGTAGATCAAGTTTGTAAGCTACGGGGCCGACTCTGGCAAGAATCTCGAAAGGCCCTATGTATCTCGGATTAAGCTTCCCACGCTTGCCGAAGCGTATCAAGCCTTTCCAGGGTGAGACTTTGAGAAGGACTCGGTCTCCCACCTGAAATTCCAAAGGTTTTCTTCGTTTATCGGCGTAGCTCTTTTGTCGGTCTCTAGAGGTTTTCAATCGTTCGCGGATTTGAACGATTTTCTCTGTCGTTTCCCGAATGATTTCCGGACCAGTGAGAGTACTGTCAGAAGCTTGCCCTCTTGCTAATTGGGTATCACCAACCTCAGCCCAGCACAGAGGGGATCTGCACTTGCGGCCATAGAGAGCTTCGAATGGAGCAGCCTTGATGCTCGTGTGATAACTGTTATTATAGGAAAATTCGACAAGGGGTAAATGAGTATCCCATGCTTTCCCAAAATCAATTACACAGGCTCGCAACATATCTTCCAGTGTTTGGATGGTTCTCTCACTCTGTCCGTCGGTCTGTGGATGGTAGGCTGTGCTCATATCCAGCCTTGTTCCTAGGGAATGTTGTAGGGATTGCCGAAATCTTGAGGTGAACCTACTATCTCTATCGGAGATAATGGAAATAGGTACACCATGCAACCGTACAATTTCCCTTATGTATGTTCTTGTAAGTTTCTCCATCTTGTCGGTTTCTTTGATAGGCAGGAAGTATGCAGACTTGGTCAATCTATCAACGATGACCCATATGGTGTCAAGTCCATCCGTCGTCTTGGGCAACTTGGTTATGAAATCCATAGTGATCCGCTCCCACTTCCATTCCGGGATCTCTGGTTGTTGCAGTAAACCAGAGGGCTTCTGGTACTCGACCTTAACCTTTGCGCAAGTAAGGCATTTACTCACGAAGGTAGCAATCTCTGCTTTCATATTAGGCCACCAGTATAGCTTTTTAAGATCCAGATACATCTTATCTGAACCTGGGTGGACGGAATACCGAGTGTTGTGCGCCTCGGTCATGACCAAGTCTCGGAAACCACCGTGTTTCGGTGTCCAGATCCGGTTCATGAAATATAAAGCTCCGTCACCCTTGGCTTCGAAGTTCTTGTCCATTCCTCTGAGGGATTCACTCGACACATTTTCAGGTTTCATGGCCTCAAGTTGAGCCGCCTGAATTTGCTTAGTCAGGTGTGAATGGATGGTTATTGATAATGACTTGACCTTGCGACCAGAATATTCTTTCCGACTTAGGGCGTCTGCTACTACGTTGGCTTTACTCGGATGATAACGAATATCGCATTCGTAGTCACTGAGTAGCTCGACCCACCGTCGTTGTCTCATGTTGAGCTCCTTCTGATCGAAAATGTGTTGTAAACTCTTGTGGTCGGTAAAGATAGTGCTCTTCGTTCCATACAAGTAATGTCTCTAGATCTTCAGAGCAAACACTACTGCTCCTAGTTCAAGATCGTGGGTCGTGTAGTTAACCTCATGTGTCTTCAACTGTCTCGAGGCGTAGGCGATGACCTTACCTCGCTGCATCAGAACACATCCGAGTCCTTGATTGGATGCATCGCAATAGACTACGAAGTCTTCTATTCCTTCTGGAAGAGATAGTATTGGTGCGGTGCACAAGGCTCGTTTGAGCGTTTGGAACGCTCTTTCTTGCTTCTCTTCCCAGTCAAAGGCCACGCCTTTCTGGGTCAGGGTCGTAAGAGGCTTCGCTATTCGTGAGAAGTTCTGAATGAACCTGCGGTAGTAGCCAGCGAGACCTAGAAATTGACGAATTTCTGTAGCTGTCCTTGGTGCTGACCAGTTCTCAATGCTTTTATTTTGGATGGGTCCACGTGGATTCCTTCTTCGCTAACCACGTGTCCTAAGAATTCGACTCTTCGGATCCAAAATTCACATTTCGAGAACTTCGCATAAAGTTTCTCCTTTCGTAGTGTCTCTAGAACTTGTCGTAGGTGGTCGCCATGCTCTTTCTTACTTCTTGAGTAGATCAGGATGTCGTCGATGAAAACGATGACGAACTGATCCAAGTAAGGTCGGCATACTCTATTCATCAGATCCATGAAGACTGCGGGCGCATTGGTCAATCCGAATGGCATCACCACGAACTCGTAGTGTCCGTAACGAGTTCGGAAGGCTGTCTTTGGCACATCCTCCTCGAGCACTCGTAACTGGTGATATCCGGATCTCAGATCAATCTTGGAAAAATAGTTCGCCCCTTGCAGTTGGTCGAATAGATCGTCTATACGTGGCAGAGGGTAACGATTTTTGATCGTCAATTTGTTGAGTTCTCTGTAGTCAATACACATACGGAATGATCCGTCTTTCTTCTTAACGAACAAGACCGGTGCTCCCCAAGGTGAGAAACTTGGTCTTATAAAGCCCTTGCTGAGCAGTTCGTTAAGTTGACCAGAGAGTTCTTGCATCTCGGCTGGTGCTAAACGGTAGGGTGACTTGGCTACTGGGGTAGCTCCTGGGACTAAGTCGATTCTGAACTCGACTTGTCGTTGCGGAGGTAACCCGGGTAGTTCTTCTGGGAAAATGTCGGGAAAGTCGCTCAATACAGGGAGGTTCTTTAGTTCTTTCGTTTCTAGGTTCGTGTCAACGACGTGAGCAAGGAATGCGTGGTATTCTTTGCGCAAATATTTCTGTGCTTGAATACTAGATATAATGCGAAGACTCGCACCAGGTTTGTCGCCGTAGACTATAAGAGTTTCGTTAGACGGGAGGTTTAGACGGACTGCTTTCTCGTAGCACATGATGTCGGCGCGATGAAGACTTAACCAATCCATGCCGATAATAATGTCGAAACTTTTTATTGAGACCGGCATAAGGTCGATTGGGAATGAATGGTTATCTACGGTTAGAAGACAACCTAAGTATATGCTATTAGTACTTTCAGTTTTCCCGTTGGCCATTTCTACTGTGAATTGTTCATTAAGTGCGTGTGGTTGTTGCTTAAGCATGCGAGCAAATTTATGGTTTACGAAGCTTCGCTCCGCTCCATTATTGAACAGAATGCATGCATAGGAGTTATCAAGGAGGAACGTACCAGTCACCACTGTCGGGTCAGCAACTGCTTCCCCGTGGCCTATTGCTAGTACCCTCCCTGCTCCTCCAGTATTCCTCGCCTTAGGGCAGTCCTTCTTAAAGTGGCCTGTTTCGCCACATCCATAGCAAGTTGGGCTCGCGCCTGAGCCAGGAACTTGAGAGATCGGTTGCGTCGGGAACTTACAGAATCGGATGGTGTGTCCTTTTCTGTGGCAGTTAGCACACTGCATTTCACGGCAGGTGCCGTTATGGTGGAAGTTGCATTTGTTGCACTTCGGCAAACTTCCAGAATACTGCTTCCCCGGAGCAGTAACAGCAGTAGGGGATACCGCAGCATGTACTGCTACGATTTGCTGTTTCTTTGAAGCTCGCTGCTTCTTCTTCTCATCCCAGAACTTCCGCTTGTTGCCAGCGGGTTTGGAGGGTTCGGGGATGGCTTGGGCAGTTGTGGATGCAGGGGTCTTCACTCCATGGTCAATAAGTCTTTGTGTCAATCGCTTGGCACTGTCGAAAGTAGCGGGGTTGGATGCTAAGACATTCCCCTGGTACGGAGGCATTAGCCCCCATACATACCGTTCAATCTTCTTCCCTTCAGTGGGAACCATATTGGGGCGTAGGGCCACCAGTTCGCTAAAGCGGGCAGTGTAAGCGATCACGTTGGTGCCCTTCATGGTCAGATTCCAGAGTTCATGTTCTAACTTCTGGACTTCGCCCCTAGGGCAGTACTCCTCAGTCATGAGGTCCTTCATCGTTTCCCAGCCCATGTCGTTAGCCACGACGAGAGTTAGGGCTTTGACGTGGCCGTTCCACCACGTTAGGGCTTTATCTTCAAAGGTGCATGCGGCATATTTCACTTTAAATGCAGCAGGGCACGAACAGATTTCGAAGACTGATTCAGTCTTCTCGAACCATTGCGAGAGAGCAATGACTCCGCCGGTGCCATAGAAAGGCTTCGGCTTGCAGTTCGTGAAATCCTTGTAAGAGCACTCCCTGGAGCGCACCGGGATTTCAATTGGGATAGATTCAACAGGGGTTCCACCTCTGCTAGCATCAGATGAGTGATACTGAGCCATGGCAGTTGCCACTGCTGCAGCTACGACAACATTCAGAGCTGCAGTATCGATGACTGCAGGTGGTGGAGGCGGTGGAGGTACAGGATTATTCCTATTCCTGGGAGATTTGCGAGGAGGCATCCTTCAGCTATAAGTTTATAAAGACAAGAAGGATGGTAAGAATCAATTTGTAAGCAACGTGAGAGTGACCCATGGACTAACTAACCATAGCCCAACAGTTGAATGAGTATTTGAAATCACAATAAGAAATATTAGTAGGAATACACAAGTGTACAAATTTTTCCCACAGATTAGATAGATTTCAATAGTACGGGTATTACTGATGTAATAAGTTCAAGGAAAATCGACCTAACCGTAGGTCTTACATCATACCATAAGGACAATACTGACAGTCCTAGATTCCTAATTAGAGTATCGAAAGTTAGGAATACTTTACAGACAAGTGCTACTTAGAGCACATAAGTTCAAGGCTATCCCTAAATCAAAAGACAGAGATGTACTAGACATCATCTAATGGCGATGGGAATTCCTCGGGCGAGCCCTGAGGTCGGACACTTGGCGAAACACCTCTTAAAGGTGTCGGTCCTGAGTTCTCTGACGAGCTCGAAGTTCTAAGACTTCAGTGCGGGAGGCAGCCAGTTGTTGCTGTAGAGTTTCGTTGGTTCTCCGGTTCCATTCCATGTCTTCTTCCAGACGGCGGATGCGGACTGTGTTGACACCTGAATTGGCATCAACCTCCATGACCTAGTCGATGGCTGCTCGACCTTGCTCGACATTACGAGCTATTCTGCGGATGATTACCGGCAGAGCCCTGTCAGCAGAGCCACCATCACTGATGTTGTAAAAGGTTCGGTCCCCAAAGTATGGTGAGGGCTGACCCTGCTCATCACTCCAGCGATTCAGGTTGTTTGCCCACATGGGTGTAGGACCTGGAAACGCTGGTCGAGGATTGTTGTTCGGGGCTTGACCTACAAGCGGTAGGTTGTTGACTTCAGGCTCGGAGTCGGATCCATCCGAAAAGCCTTCTGCGAGGTGATCATCCAAAGGGATTGGATGATCATCTTCGGGCTCTCCATCGATCCACCCGGCATTGCCCTCATTTGGAAAGTACGGGTCGCCATGATGGAATCCAGCCATTTAGATCTACGCGAGAAGAGAGGTATAAGAATATAGTATACGTGTAACTAGTAGCACAAAATACACCTATAGTATCTTAAGTTTATGTTCTACTGATCTTCTTGTGGTATTGTTGGTAAGTTTTTAGACTTGTTAACATATCACAACCATTCTAGGGCATATGCTAATCACTCCTAGGACCAGCATAGTTGATCAGGCTATGCCATTCCCAGGACTGACCATACATCCCCGAGGTCACTTGTGATATTCAACAATCGTAATACTTTTGTTCTTGTCATTGTGACACTGATTTTAGTATGAATGCAGACTAGTATACTTAATTAAATATTTTATTATTTAAAGTATAAACTCTTGGTCAGAGTGTTTTAGTCCCTTTTGGGTTTATAGATTAGTATATCTTTTATGGGTTGATATACTTGATTCACTATAAACAATGCTCTGATACCAATCTGTCACACCCCAAAAACCAAGAACGGCGGAAACGTTCTGGGGCGGAGGACGTCATGTATAGTATCACAACACAGTAAATGTAAATAAGCAAACAACATCATGCATTGCATTAAATATATAATTTTAATACAAGTGTGTTCTGTACAGTTATAGACACCAAAATAATGTAACACAAAATAACATGAGATGAGTCTTGAATGCACTCCATCTTCTCAAAAGCTGGCCTCGGTACCTGTCTACTGACGACCTGAGAATACAAGTTATTTTGAAAGAGTTTATCAGCATTAAGCTGGTGAGTTCATAAGTATTTTAGTGTCAATGTTTCTTGTAAAAACGTTTGAACCTGTCTCAATGTATAAGTCTGTAAAAATGTAAGCAAATGTTTGAAAGTGTTTGTAAAAGTTTGAATCTCTCAGAAAATCCTATATTTTCTATAAAAGTAACCTTCTACCAAGGCTAAACTGTTTTGTAAATCTGTCTATTGTAAAAGTGTGTGATTTCCCAAGTATAACTATCATTTGATAAAATATAGTTTGTACATTAATGCTTAAGTGAGATTATCACTAAAATATGTAATGGGTAAATCATTGTAGTACTGTAGCTTTGTATAATAAGACTACTCTTGTACTAAATACTACTACCTTAAACCGGATTTATATTAAGGTATATCGTGATAAATTGCACCATGCTATCGACTGGTAACAACGACATAATGAATGGTCGTAATAAAAGAAATGACGTTTGGCACCCGCAGACCTGCAGGTCCGGTTGTAGCTAGCAGCAAGGTGTAGGATAGTCAATCTAGTATAGATCTATACGCAAACTCACGCTCTCCCTCCAAGAGAATTCTGGCTACAACTCGGGCCATGACATTTAAGGCATGCTCCGACACAGTGGATCACAATTGATATCGTATTCATGTATATGTAATGTTTCTCGTATATTTGTATATGTATTGTTTCTAGTATATCTGTATATGTATTGTTTCTAGTATATCTGTATATGTATTGTTTCTCGTATCTCTGTATATGTATTGTTTCTAGTATATCTGTATATGTATTGTTTCTAGTATATCTGTATATGTATTGTTTCTAGCATATCTGTATATGTATTGTTTCTAGTATATCTGTATATGTATTGATCCTGCGTTACCCCGATGGTAACCAGCTAATGATGTACTGATGAGTATGAATATGGAAGTACTTTTATGTCTATACATGTATATATGATATATAAGTAATATGGAAACGACCTTCGGATGGTCACCCGAAATCCCACCAAACCACATCTCAAGGCGCGAAAAGGAAATAGGGCGGATGGCTTTCCTAAGTCCTTTAAACATTATTTATACATCTATACATATATGGGCATGCAATTGAATATATAAAAGCATAAATAAGTTTTCATAAAACATTTGAAGCATAAATATAATTTCCAGAGGAGATCGACTTGATGTCGATCTATAAAACAATTTGAAGGCATAAGTTGATAAAACCATTTAAGTATAAGAAGAATTTGTTTGAATCACAGTCTATAAGTAAGTTTCGATAGTAAAACAGTTTGTAAAACATTTCAAAGTGAAGTAGTTTGAAAAACAGTTTGAACAGTGGTAAAAATCGTTGTTTTCCTAGTTATTAATCACATGTGATTAAATGCAATCACATGTGATTGCAACAATAACTATAAGTATTTGACTTGTATTCCCCCCCCCCCATAAAGTGTTTAAAACATTTAAAATCATCTCAAAGGTTGATGCAAGGGTTATGAACTCACTTGTGGTGAGTCGTTTGAATTGCAGTGTCGGCTACCGTGCTAGGTGGCAAACGGAGACTGGTTTACACGCACGAGCCTAGTTATCATATAATAAGCATATATATAACTAATTAGACAAATAATAACTTAATAAATAAGTTAAAACACTTAGAAAACATATAAACACTTTTATGAGTGTTTAAGGTTCAAATGGTTGCATCTAAGTTGCTACGGGACAAGGCAAAAGGGTTTGAAATATCAAATGGCCTTGTATAGGAGTTCACCACCCAACAAACCCCACACCTTGGAGTTTACGGCCGTAAACTCATGGGTTTATGACCGTGAACTCCTCAAAGGGTGGTTTTGGGTGTTTTGTGGTGCTATCTTGCTTCTAGAACACTCCTAGCTTTGTTGGAATAACACATGAAGTAGCTTAAGGCTCTAGAATACTCCATTGTGGAGTTTACGGCCTAAAGTCCATTCACCCTAGAGTTTACGGCCGTAAACTCCTAAAGGGTGATGGCTTTTAATTGTTTTGAGGCTCTTAAACATCAAGGATGGCTTCCATGAATTTATCTAAGGCTAATAGGGACAAGAGGCACACTTTTGTGCCTTCACTTGGAGTTTACGGCCCAAGATATGTTCCTTGGCCGTAAACTCCTTTCAAGGAGTGATTTTTATGTGTTCTACTCTCCATTCTAGTCCCAAGTATTCAAGGTAAATTGTCTTAAGGCCTAAGGTGTGCTTGGAATGATTTTTACCCTACAAAAAGGGGTTTACGGCCCAAGAGGGGTTCTTGGCCGTAAACTCCTACAAATTTATGATTTTGAAGGGTTTAGATGTCTTAAATAAGCATAAGCCTTTGAGGGTTAAAGTCTTTAAGCATAAGAGGAAGTTTAGGGCACATTATGCCCTTGAAAAGGGGTTTACGGCCCAAGGAAGTTCCTTGGCCGTAAACTCCTATAACTTGTGCTTCTTGGATGATTTCTAGTCTACAAAGATCATACACTAAGTCCTTGATAAGTCCTCTAACATGGGGATGGGTCTAGAAAGCATTAAAGTTCCATTTTGGAGTTTACTCCCCAAGAACGTACTTGGGCGGTAAACTCCCGGATCTTGTAATCTAAACATGTTATTGATGTTAATAAGCATCTATGAAGTATTGAAACACATTTAGTAAAGTAGACTCACAATATGGGATGAAAACCCGAAGATCCGTCAGAGAGAATATGGCTTTTCTCTATTTGGAATTGTGAATAATGAATTAATTTAATTCAGAAAACTATTTATAGTCCTAGAATATTTTGGTAGAAATTATTTTTATTCCTGATATTGGACTGTAACATTATGAAACTTGAAATGCCCAAGTTTCACAAAACCAGGAGTATCCACTCTCCTGATATTATCTAAAACATAAACCCTAATGTACACAAACTTGTTCGGAAAAGCTTGAAAATCACTGAAACTGAACTAGCTTCAATTGAATAGATGAGGTTCGTATAAATGGAAATTTTGGGTTGTCACACTTAATCACTTGGAAATTAACAGAAAATAGTTATGGTTAATGCATAAGGGTCTTTAAGAAGCTTAATTTCACAAAAAATTCACCAAATAACAATCAATCCAAACATAAATTAATCCATAGGAGCAAACTTATCAACCCTAAATAGAAACTAACGAGATTAGTTCATAATTACAACAGATAAAAACCTAAAAACGAATTCAATCAATCCAAACATAGTTCTATTCAAAGATAAAGTGGAAAAGTAAACTTATGTTGCCTTAATCTTCTTAGAATTGAGGATTAGGGTTCTATAACGTTTTTCAATGCTCCAGATGTCTCCTTGGTTGCAAAATAATTCCCCCAAAATTCCAGAGAGAGCCTCAATTCGGGATTGTGATTTCTATTTATAGATTTCTCAAAACAGGGTCTACTCGTCGAGTAGATGACCGATCGCCAACTCCACTTGTTAGAGTCTGTGTATGGCATGGACTTTACATGTTGCTTCGCGAATCCCCGTGGGTACTCGTCGAGTAGACGCTCCTGCTCGCCGAGTAGCTTCAGGGTTCGACTCTTTTCTTCATTTTTCAGCTCCCGAGCTTCCGATCGCTTCTCCTGCTTCCTTTTTGCTTCCGAGCGTATCTTTTGGACTGCAAATACAATTTAAACACTATTAAGTACCTTTGTTCTATAATATGCAAATAATTGGCTAATAAGTAATAAAAATTAATACTAAATAGACAGCTGAATATGCACATATCAGATAGTCACCGAGGTTATTCGTGAAGCAATGAAATAGGTGTACAAGTATCCATTCAACATATATAAATATACTTTAAGGATATATAACAACTTTTAAGATTTGAATGACAATAACACTAACTTTTTCACACATGTGCAACGGTGGGGGTGAGAGTCTTTGGCCATCTAACATATAATGTTGAGACAATGCTTCGCCAGAGCATACAAAAATGAAAACACGACAGTCAAAAAGCATATATAACTTCATCTATGAAGTTGCGAATTTTTCAAAGACTGTACTTGTATATCTCGATCGTTAGATTTGTAGTTGTGGAAAATGGGAAAAAGGTGACGTACCATATGGGCATGCGATTGCGTCAATGAGATCATTCAACAAGCATAATATTCACCAAATATTTAATTATGATTTGATTTATGCAGTATATTGAGTTGCATACCGAACTGATATAGTTAATCCTTTGACATATTCTACTCAATGAGAATTACTAAATGATGTATATCCACTTATGTTAATGTAACATAATAATGGTGATGTTTAAAAAACTTCAAATATCAAGTACCTTACATTGGACCTAAACAAATACGGCTTCCCAATCCAAATATCGGATTTAATATGTCAATGGTTAACCTTTGTTATAAAGAACACAATGAGAAAAATTCAGCTTAAACGGACTTCATATAAAAGAGTTATGAATGTTAAAAGTTAGGAAAAAAACTTCGTAGATAACATCATTTTTCGCAGTCCAAAAAATAAAAAATGACTTCGTTTTGTCAACAAAAAAAATCATGGGCGACTAAGATTTTCGTAGATGGTGACATGGGAAAATCATAGCTATTTTGGGTATTTTTCTGAATTTTGGTTGTTTTTTGAAAAAATATTTAGGAGTTAGCTATTATGATCATTTTCTTTTGTAAAATTGATAACAAATAAAAAATAGTGAATATTAAAAAACTAGCCAAAATCCTTAATTACATATTAGTTTTTAGCCAAAATAGTTTACTCTTTCATGAAATAGTCTACTCTTTCGCATATATATATAAAGGGAAAAAATCATTTTTTCAAAATAAAAGCGTAGACCATTTTATGGTTTACGGTTTCCTCTCGATGATCTAATGTTTCCCAAAACGTAGACCAAAAATGGTCTATTGTTTCGGCCAAAAAACTATTGTTTCGGACAAGGGGAGGGTTTTGTATTAAATAGTGTTGTCTTAAAAATATAGTATATAGATAACGATCTAAACAAGTAATAAGAAAAAATAATTAAAAATAGTAGCAACATACTCAAAACATATTAATAAAAAACTGAAACAGTAGTTATTTTGGCAGAAACAGTAGGCTATTTTCGATCTAGGGTTTGGAAAACAGTAGACAATCGAAAAGAAATCATAGACCTTAAAATGCTCTATGGTTTTCTTTTGAAAAAAAGTTTTTTTTTTCTGTTATACATATGCGAAAGAGTAGACTATTTCCACAAAATAGTAAACCATTTCATTGGCCCATGGTATTGATGGCTAGTTTGTGATAAGTGCTAATTTTTGGTTAAAAACTAATATGTAATTAATGATTTTGGCTAGTTTGGCATTCTCTAAAAAAAAAAAAAAAAAATTCTCTAAAAGTATATAATGTTTATTTTACAGGTATTTAAACAAATTAACAAAGAATTAATGTGAGGTCAATTGTTAACGTGACTTATTCTTTTTGTTTGGTCATCTTTATACTAATTTTTTTTAACAAAAAACTTTAATTAAAAAAATCATTTTTCAGTGGTTAAGCTTTTCAAAATTTTCTATAATTAACTAATTTACTTTTTATTTATCTTATTTGTTTTATCACTGAATGATTATATTTTGAAGGGTGTTTATCCTAGTAAATTGTAAATGGTTAGAATGACATCTCAAAAAAAACTATCTTCTTTTATCATCTTTAGTGGTAAAAGTTATCAAGATTTAAAAGTTTACACTAAATAATAATAAGCTTTAGAAAACTACAAATTAAAGATGCTCTAATACCAAACAAAATCAAATTTAAGCTGCAGATCGTCATAAAGCACATAAAACATAAGAATAAGTTACAATTTTTTGTATCGTTCATAAATACTAAATTACTATTTTCTCTATGGTTAAATTGCTAAATAGAATATAATAAAACGATCACAATCAGCCACAAAATATGAGATAATAGGTAGACTAGGGTGGGTGGGGGTTATGGTTCAGTTACTGCATCAAAGTGTACTGATGATGTGGAAAAAGTGGCATTGGGCATTGTGTTTGAGTGAAGGGTGGGGGTTATGCTGTCTCTCCCCTGTTTTTGACCAAAGGATTTGTTTGTTGCCAAGATCTTTTGGTTTTTAAACAACCTATTCTATATTTTGTCAATATTCTCATTTTCTTTCTTAAATTTGCCAAAGATGGTTTACCAAGGGCATAATTATATTTTCATAAACCAATCTCAAAGGCTTGCTTTGCTTTAAAGTTTATTATGGTTATCAGGAGTGTGTAAGTTTATTATTGTTATTAGAACATCTTCAAATGATCGAGTTAGTGTTATTATTTTATTAATTTTAACCTTTAAATAAATTGTCATTCCAATGGATTAATCTTTTTCATTAGCTTTTTCTTTAAATTTAACTAATTTATCCTGATCTATTGAAAATGTTCTAAATAACCCTCTCCATTTACTTACTCATTTTTAAACACAAATTGAATTAAACACATTTTTATAATACCTCTAAAAGTTCATAAGATATTACAAAATATTTGATAGGTAAATAAAATAAAATGACAAATCAAATTAACTACTAAATAAATAAATAAAATAAAAACTAAAATATAATAAAGGGGTAAATTAAAATATAATAAGAAGATGAAACGGTAAAATATACAAAAGGTTAAACTATATTGACCACTCAATATATATTGAATCTGCTCTAATAAATGAAAGTTTTTTTTGTCACTTGTCATATTCTCATTCAATTTGCCACATGTAATTTTATGGTAATTTTAAATTAATTTTTATTCCACTTGTCATTTTATGGTTTTTCTATTTTATTAAATGTCAAATATTATTTAAATATAATAATAAATGCATATCAATTTCATTAATGGACTTTCCTTCTAATTTCAAAATTACTAAATTAAAGTTTCATTAATTTCCTTTATTTATTTATCTAAATTATTTGTTTAAATTTAAAAGACAAAAAAACACTTTAATTTTTATAATTTAATTATTATTTTTCTTATAAATTGAAACTTCTCAAATATTTTGAATTTTATATTAATTTCTTTTAAATAAACCCATGTGATACATGGTCTCACATCTAATGATTAATAAAAATAAGCAAAAAAAAATGAAGTATTGCAATAGAAATAAATCATCATTTATAAAAAATCAATAATAATTAGTTATTAAAAGATCCTCTTTGTTGAAGATGCTCTTAGATGTATGCTTATTATTATTTTTTTTTACTTGGTCATCTAGTTATTTTATATATATATATATATATATATATATATATATATATATATATATATATATATATATATATATATATATATATATATATAATTCTTTAGAATCTACAAAATTGTTATACCTCACTCATATTTCTTTTATGAGTAAATTACTGAAATCGTTCTTATGGTTTGGTCAAAATTGCACGTTTGGTTCTTATATTTTTTTTTCACTCGGGTCATCCATATGATTTGATTTTGTTACGTTTTTCGTCCCTATGGTTTGGTCAAAATTACATATTTGGTCCCTAATTTTATGTATGTATGAGACAAAAAACGCAACAAAATCAAACCATAAGGACGATCCGAGTGCGAAAAAAAGTTAGGGACCAAACGTGCAATTTTGATCAAACTATAACACGATTTCAGTAATTTACTCTTCTTTTATTAAAATTAAATTTAAATACTATATTTCAATAGAAAAATGAAATTACTAAAAAAACTATTATAAATATAAAAGTAATAAAAATGAAAATATTTCATAATTGTGAAATAGAATACATAATTAAAATTAGATTCCAAACTAATATATAACAATAATTAAACCAGGTTATATATGTTTTTTGGACTATCATTGATCACTTTATTTTATTTTTCTACTTTTAGCTCTAAACTCTTATATATTCAAAATTAATATGATATGTATTTGTGATGAAAGATTTATGCAATTTAATAAATAAAAGTGTTGGAATATAGAATATAAATCCAGTAAGATCGATAGATTCTAAGTAGAAAACCATAATAATGAAGTAAATAACACAAGAATGAATGAACTGATGTCGAATGATTAAACTTCAATACCACAGAAGTGCTCGATTAAGAACTTCGACTGTAGAGATGTTTAGGGTTACAATGCAACAATTAATGAAAAACTATATCATTAAGACTATACATGCATGTGCTATAAATAGCTTAACCCTAATAAAAAAATAACAGATGGACACGCCCAATCCGGATATACAAAACATAAAGCCTAATAAGACACAACTCTAATAGCCAACAATCTCCCCATTTGCATCAATTGAGGCGAGACTTTAGTTCGGTTAAGCGAGAGAAGACTTCTTCACCATCTTGAACACCTTCGGTATAATGTCAAAAAGAGTATGTCGAAAATGTATGTACCACCGAAGCATGTCTGAGAATTTTTCTTGACTGAATCACTGTTTTGTTTACATCTTTGAGTAATATCAATGACATGCTCCAAACAAGAAGTAGAGAAAAGATGTTTGTCAACAAGAGCGAAAAGAAATCTTTCACCTTCGGCTCTTGTGAACATGACAATGAGATGTGTTGGATCAATCATACCCATTTTCATCTTGTTGAGATCATTAGGCTTCCCGATGGGCTTTACAGTTGGTTTCTTTGAAAGACCCAAATTTTCGTATTTCTGAAAGACCCAAAGTTTAATACTTCACAATATTATTTCTCCAAAATGTGCTACTTGCATATTCATAAAAGCAATATTTTACATTGATAAAGAGGTTACAAACTACTGGATACAAACCGACTATTACAAACGGTTATATAATACATAACTTTCCAGGATATTGTAATTTATACAAACATAAACTAAAGTACAAAAGTACTATTACAAACTATCTTTCAATAGTATACGATCGTACTGGTTACTTATATCCTGCAATTGTTAAGCATTGATAAGGTAAGCGGTGACGCTTAGTGAGTTCAATAATAGATACAATATAACTTTATGCCATATATATACTTCATTATGGTAGAAGCAAAGAGAAACAAGGAACAACAAATGCATATGAGAATCATTTGTTAATCTTTCCATATCAATCCATGACTTGATTCAAAGATATACAATCAATGAGACATAACAATTTCCATACTTGATATACATCAATAAAGCTTTGGCCCAAATGGGATAGAAGACATACAATTTCTGATTAACAACTTGTTAGATTTCAGGCTGATAGTCATGTCTAACCATTTGCCAATGCCATGTAATAGAAGTCATTCTCTTACGAAGACATGCTCTACATGTCCAGAGGCTACGTACAAGTACCAATGTGAATCTAAGTCCTTTCACTGATCACATGGTCAAATGTATTACTTTTGCTATAAAAATAGCGAATAAAATAACACGGGAAAATAACCTGTAATAAACACACTGAAAAGCACATAGCACATATAATAGATAACATACAATTGTTCCTATATATTAAACTCACCTTGATATAACCGGGGGTTAAAATAGTAATTTGGGCAGCACTTCTGCTTTAAATACGACTTTCTATTTTGAAAACCGGGATCTTTCTTGAAAACCGGGCCTTATGAAGGTAGAGATTCAAACCGAAAAGATAAATTTCTCGGGGTCTTCGGGCACTTCAGGGCGTGTTTCGAGTGCTAAAATTTATATCGGGGCTTTAGGGGAAGTCAAAATAGTAAAAATATTGATTTTGGGGTCAAAAATGGCCAAAATCCAATTTTACCCAGGAGATGTCGCAGGTCTCCTATTTATAGGGGTTAGGTCCGAAGGTCGTCCGAGAAGAGGCGGTGCCAGCGAGGGGCTCGGATGCGACACGCGTCGCACATGCGAAGGCAGTAGGTGGCAGGTGTAAGTCCCTAATTTTCCTGTGTATCGATCAGATCCGTTTGATGGTGCGGAATCCCAATCAAACGGATAATGTCAGATCAAATAGAAGAGAAGGAGAAGAAGAATATGTTGAATCTTGAATATATTAATGATATGAATTAAGTTCCTTACACAAGATTCACACACACTAAGACACACTAAAGTTCCTCTCTTCTTCTCTTTTGGTCGTATACTCTCTTATGTTCATCAATTCGTTCCTCACACCCTAACACCTATATTTATACAAGGGGAGCATGGTCTTGGTGGACATGGGCCGTAAATGGGTTTACGGCCGTAAACCTGTTTACGGCTGTAAACTCAACCGTAAACACCACCTGACCGTAAACTAGACTGTAAGCTTATAAAATATTACACAAAAATATATTTGCCCAGAAAAGCAAAGTATAAACCATATTTTGACCCAACAATCTCCCCCTTGGTTTATAGCTTTCTTTTCTTAATTGACCCAATAAGCTCCCCCTAAAAAGTAGCTGGCTCGTCTTGTCAATCTTCAATGGGAGCTTGGTTTCAGCTTTAACCTTCGATTTCTTCACAGCATCAGGTTGAACATATGAATCTTCAATGAATGACTTCATCTTGAGCACTTAAGGTTTTCTTCAGAATTTGGCATTGAACGCACATTGGGTGAGGATGTTTGACGTACTGATTCTTGAAAGATGGCGCTTTCAGCTTGAGAATCCTCAGAGAGAACATCAGAGAGAACAAATCTTCTGGATCACTTCAGCAGGTTCATAGATAGCAACAAACTGATTGAGAAGGCTTCAATGCAATCTGTTACTTAATCTTCAATTTCTGCTTCACCTTGCTTCTGGGGTTGAAAGATTGAATGTTGAAAGAATAATCTTCATTTCTTGCTCCTTCGAATGAGAATTCTTCGATACTCACGGACAAAGCTTTGGCTCAGAAATCTTCAACACAAACTGCATGAGTTTCATCTTCACCTGAAATCACTTTTCAAGACAAAACAAAACTAAAAGAAAACTTAGCACACAAATTAAAACAAAAACAAAAATATTTTTGGATTTTTCATATTTTCTGAAAAAGAAATAAAACAAAAATAACACTATTTTTTTAATTTTTAATTTTTTGAATTTTTTTATTTTTATTTTATTTCTCCCCTAATATTTAAATTAGAAGAACACTATGAACAAACTTAACAAAAACCAAAGTAATAGCTAACTTTAAGAGTGATTTGGGATCAAAGATGTTGGACAACCTTATTCCACTTCTCGGTACCCTTATCTTCACATCTTTGTCTGATCGATCGCCAGTATTGTGGTCCACATGAACACGAAACATTTGTGACAAGATTTGGACAATTTACCAATGACATAATACATGCATATATCTAATTATAAATTTAATATCATGATTGGCCCTAATTCTTAAATAAAATTTTCTTATGACTATTTAACTGACTACAACCAGGGATATTGTTGTCCACCTAAATCGAGCAGCGAGATCTACAGACAATCTGTATGTGCTCAATTTTAAGTGCACTAGAACGTGTTTCCCACTTCCTGATATGCCCCAGCCATCAAGAACTTCCAGAGTACTCCTTACACCGGGTGAGCATACAACCATTCAGAGAGAGGATAGATTCATAATTCTATTACTTATTGTTTCAGAAGGGTTGAGAAGTAGAAGGTTACATATATGCTGTGTACCAGGTCGGATTAGAAGTCACGCAAAGGAGACAACATATGGCTAACAGATGAGAGGAATTTCATATATATATATATATATATATATATATATATATATATATATATATATATATAGCCTGCAGAGAAATAGAGTTGCATATGTTGTGTACCAGGTCGGATTAGAAGTCATGCAAAGGAGACAACATATGGCTAACAAACGGAAAGAAAGAAAATGATATTCTACAGACCTAATTTATCAGAATTTACCAGTCGCTCCATCCAACCGGAATTAAGGACAGAATCCGCACATCGAGGAAAAGTGAATCCACAGTTCTAGATACGGGTTATTTAATGTAACCGGTAGATTCACATGTATATCTCCCTGCTCAACCTATCCGAGCGTCGTGACATCAGGTTAAATGGATCTAACTAGGTAAAAGTTTGTCAAGTCCTTAAATTCATTAAGTTCAACTCTCCCTAGTTAAGTCCATTTAAAATCTTTCGTTCTTACCAGCGCATCAATCACAGATCGTAGATGATTCAACTTAGGTACATTACGCTGATTTAGATTGCCCATTATCACTTGCTAATTTCATTTCCCAAAACATCTCCTGCAAGCACATTCCATTAACACCACATTTTTTATTTTCTAATGTTTTTGGATTTTTTTAAATTTTCTAATTTTTGATTTGTTTTTACTTCTCCCCTTAAATTTGTGCATAGGAGAGAAACAAAAGTAAATGCGCAAATTTAAACTATCCTAAAACAAAAATTAGTCTTTAAAGAGAATCATCTTAAGAAAAACTCAGTAGTATAGAGAAGAAAACTCAAATCGTAAGTCACCGATTGAATTTGCATCCAGAAGGTCTGAGAACAGCACGCGTAATCTCAGAACAGATCCAAAAATTCTTCATGTCATTAAGCACTAACCCCATGAGTGATCTCTTCCTTTTTTCCTTTCCCGCAAAAGGACACATACTCTCAAACAATGTTCTGAGTGTTGTATAGTTGAGAGATGTCCCCAATCATATGGCAGGAGCAGCCACCACCAACAAACCGAAGTCTGATGATATGCCTCCATAGCTGCTCCGACACAGAGCGGAATCAGTTGGTCTTTGGAACCCAACCCATTTTGAAATTGGGTCGACCTTTTTCATCAATGCAAGGTACTCTCTCCCATGACATATCCTGCTTATCACAAACAAAAGATGTAGAATTATTAGAAGCATAAGGAGATTTGGGAGAGTTTGCCTTTGGAACCCATTTGTAGTTGGGTTTAACCCATTTCTTTTTCGATCTGATGGGTGCCCCGACACTAGATTTTGAACTTGAAGTCGGACGTTTAGATGACTTTAACCTAGCCGGTCTTGGTTTCGCTGTAGCATCTCTTGGATTGGACTTCTTGGCCGACGTTCCCTCCTTGTCCTTGGAATTTTGATTCTTGGCCTTGTGAAATTGATTCTTTGCCTTCTACGCATTCCAATCTCTATTGTCTGAACGTGACCTTGAGGGGTTTCTTTTGAAGTATCTCCGTCTTGGCGCGTTCTACGATCCTTGTGCATAGTAGGGAACGTATGAACGATTAGGACAATTTCTCGCAATGTGTCCAGGTGTTCCACAGTGAAAACAAGTCTTTTTCTTCACTGTGAAGTTATTTATTCCTGCCCCTGGTGACGTATCCATGCCTTGTCTCTTGCTATTCCTACACTCACAGTTACAACAGGCACTCTACTTCACTAGAATTGGTGGCCTGTATTTCTCAACGGCAGGTTTGTTAGTAGTAACATAATTTGAAGCAACAGATTCTGAGTTCAAGGATTCATTGGTTTGTTCAGCAGTGTTCTCCTTGTTCTCATCTTCTACTACTTTACCTGCACATGAAGTAGCAACATTAGTATCTTCAATATTAATAACTCCTCCTGACACAAATCCCGCTGGTTTGCCATAAACCATGAATGGTTCATTGGAAATCTCCTCTTTGGTCAAAGGGTGATACTGATATGCATGATTGAAAGGAGGAGGTACATTATTGAATCCTAAACCCTTTTGTTGGTTTTGTTTGAACTTTGATTGGGTTTCAAACAAGGACTCGACTGTCTGACTTGACGCGGTATAATTTTTAAAACTAACATCTGTTTTTCCACACTTAATTTTTAAAGCGTCAAGTTCTTCAGTTACAGTAGCAAGCTGTCTCTTAATATAGTCATAATTTTCACACTTGTTGCTATACTCTTCCTGAAGTTTCCTAAAGTCCTTGGTTTTTGCTTCTAATTCAGCCTTCAGGGGTTTTTGTCCTTTCCTGAGTTGATATCCTTCATATCTCAGGTCCTCAACTTCTCTTTTAAATAAATCTTTGTTCCCGAAGAAATTTAATTGTAGCTTCACAAGCTGGAGTACATGTAACTTCAGTGACCGGAATGTTTTCAGAACTCATTGTTTTTCTACACTTCAAAGCATCAAGTTCTACAATTACATCAGCAAGACTAAGATGATTAAGATCTTTTGTCTTCTTGATGATAGCCACATTCATATCCCATGATTTCGGAAGTGAATTTAATAGCTTTTTGTTTATCTCAGATTTGGTCAAGAAGATCCCAGCTATATTCATTTCAGTAGTAAGTGTAGTAAATCGCTACAATTGAGTTTCGAGGGTTTCTCCAGGGATATAATCGAAAATGTTGAAATTTTGTCTTAACATATCCTGGCGACTCTCTTTCATGTCTTTATTTCCCTCGTTGACCTTGAAAACAATTAAAAAGCACAACTAGAAGCCAAAATCAAACTTAAAAGTCAAACCCTTTGATCATAAACCTCAAAAGTCAACCTTAAAAGTCAAATTTGAAAAGTTAAACTCTAAAGTCAAACTTGAAAAAGTCAAACCGAAACGCTAAATTTGAAAATTTAAAAGTCAAACAAGAAAGTCAAAGTTTAAAGTCAAAGGTCAAACTTGAAAGTCAAAGTCAAAATTTAAGGTCAAAAGTTAAAAAATAAAAGAAAAAAAATTAAAATATAATGTTATTTATTAATTTTAATTTAATTTATTATTTATTTATTTATTATTATTATTTTTAATTATTATTATTATTATTATTATTATTATTATTATTTTTAATTTTGGATGAAAAAAGAATTTAAAATTAAAAAGAATTGAATTTTGGGCTGAAAGTGTAAATAATACGAAACTTGAAGCGAAAAAGACGGGTTATGTTTTAAACTTCAGAGGAATTACACAAGGAGGTTGCTAGCTGAGATGGTAAGACGCTTGGTTGAAGACTTTGAGGTCGTGTGTTCGAAACCCAGCACCCTCAAAGTCGCGCCCCTTTTCAAATTAAAGCGTTGCTGCTGCTTAGCCGGCTTCCTTAGCCGCGATCCGAGCCGTGATCCGAGCTGAATCGAGGCCGCAAACCTCCGGCAACCGTGAACAGTTTCCGGCCGCAAAACTCTGTCCGTAAACCTCCGGCGACCGTGAACTCCGAAACCCTAGCCGCCGGCCGCAAACTCCTCGCTGATTACAACAAAAAACACCTATTTTTCGACTTTGAAGCTTCAAAACTCGATCAAAAACCCTTTTTATGAAAAACACGAAGAACAAACCCCCTTATTTTTCAGAGATCTATCCAAAAACGCAAAAATATTTCGAAAATAAGATCAAACTATGCCCCAAATCTGACAAAATTGACTGATACAACTTGGCTCTAATACCAATTGTAAGTCCCTAATTTGCGTGTGTATCAATCAGATCCGTTTGATGGTGCGGAATTTCAATCAAACGGATGATGTCAGATCAAATAGAAGAGAAGGCGAAGAAGAAGAATATGTTCAATCTTGAATATATTAATGATATGAATTAAGTTCCTTACACAAGATTCACACACACTAACACACACTAAAGTTCCTCTCTTCTTCTCTCTTGGTCGTACACTCTCTTATGTTCATCAATCCGTTCCTGACACCCTAACACCTATATTTATACAAGGGGAGCATGGGCTTGGTGGACATGGGCCGTAAATGGGTTTAAACCGTAAACTCAACCGTAAACACCACCTGACCGTAAACTAGAATGTATGCTCATAAAATATTACACAAAAATATAATTGCCCAGAAAAGCAAAGTATAAACCATATTTTGACCCAACAGCAGGTGCGAGCTTCGGACACGCAAGGAGGACACGCGTCGGATGCCTATTGGACACGCTTCAGACTCCTCTCCGGCTCGGACAAGAGGTGCACATGCGTCGGATCTCGGCTACTGTGACATCCCCAAATTTCACGGCCAGAAAAGACCGATTTGTTTATGCTTTGTTTGATAAAATCAGAGTAATCTTTTGATTAAAAGAGTTGCGGAATTTGTTCCCAAAACAAGATATGATAAAAACATATCAAAACATTTCTCAAAGAGAATGTATTTTCATTAAATAATAAAACCTCGGGATGTCATGTTCAATACAGACACATAAGCATAAACAGAACATACATTTATTTACTCTAGTGATTTACATCTGCTTTAATCTCTCATTTCAAAGCAACTTCGTATCGATACCTGTGATACAATTAAACTGAGTGGGTCAGGCTTAGGAGCCTGGTGAGCATATAGGGTTTTCAACCCACAATACATGCCAATGGATTACTAACAGTATCACACTCGAGATCCCTCTCGCAATACATGCCAATGGATTACTAACAGGTTTATCTTGCTTATTGACAGTATCATACTCGAGATCCCTCTCACAATACATGCCAATGGATTACTAACAGGTTTATCTTATTTACTGACAGTATCATACTCGAGATCCCTCTCGCAATACATGTCAATGGATTACTAACAGGTTTATCTTGCTTATTGACAGTATCATACTTGAGATCCCTCTCGCAATACATGGCAATGGATTAATAACAAGTCTATTTCTTTTATTGACAGTATCATACTCGAGATCCCTCTCGCAATACATTTCAATGGATTAGTAACAGGTTTATCTCTATTCCTGATCCCTACTCACGAATCTAAAGCTAACCTTTTGATCTTATTATCCAACTCATCTTTTATCCTACACCAACTATCTCATCTACCCATGTCCTACCCAACATATTTGTAGATAAAAAATACATATACAGATTAACTCATTTAACACTTGTATAAAACATCCATTCCACACTCATCTCAAATAAACAACAGTGTATAAACATATAGCACATATTTCATAGTAAATACTTAATATATATACATGTTAGAAGAAAGTGACCATACACTCACCTGATTAGAAGATGATCGGACAACACTACGACATTTGCAGAAGTAGTATACTTCGGTAGATCTGGAAGATCTTCACAAAAACCGGGCTCCTCGCGGGTAGAGCTTCGGCTCGGGAATTGCACTTGTCGGGATCTTTGGGCTTCGGTACTTGCTTCGGGTCTCGGGGTTGATACCGGGGCTTCGGGGGTATTTCTTTGCACGTAAATCGATGCAATACAGGTGAGAGATGAGAGAATGAGCAACCAAACTCGGTTGGCCCTTCAAATCTATTTATAGGGCAAAATTGGCCCTTTCCACGTGGTGGGCTTGGTCGTCACTGCATGCGTCATCGCAAGTTGCATCTGGGGGACTCCCGGAGGTGTCAAAAGACTTGGCACGTCGTGGCACTGCTTGCCACATCGTGGTATCTGACAGTTTTGGGGTTTCGTGCCCCGAACTTCAGAAATTCATAACTTTCGCATACAAACTCCGTTTTCAACGTTCTTTATATCGCCGTGAAGGTGAGATGATGCTCTACAACTCTCTTTTAGACTCCATTGGCTAATTTTGAATTTATTTTTAATATATTATAAATATATTACTAATATATTATTTTAAGTAGGCCGGGACAGGAAAACTCCGTTATAAACTCATAACTCCTTCGTCTGACGTCCATTTTCGTCTGTCTTTTTATCGTTGGACTACTATCAAAGACATCTTCCACTCTCACTTAGATCACTGAGGATAGATATCTATCTACCTTAAATTCACTGTAAGTCCCCAAAATTGCTTATGTATCAAACATATCCAATTGATGGTGCGGAATCCCAATCAATTGGATGATGTCAGATCAATATAGAAGAGAAGGAGAAGAAGAATAACTTGAATCTAATGTATTGATGATATGATTGATGCTCCTTACAATAGATTCTATCTCACACACACTTCTTCTCTCTAACTTTCTCTCTCTTCTCTAGCCTCTTCTTTTTTTCTTGTCTAACCGTACACTCCCACATGCACTCCTATATTTATATGGACCTCCAACCATACACATGTGTACAGCCGCACACCCTGTGTACGGCCGTACACAGGGTGTGCGGCCGTACACACAAATCGCAAACACATACAACGTTACATAAAAATATATTTTCCTAGAAAGGCAAAGTATAAACCATATTTTTTGACCCAACAATCCCCCCTTAGTTTATAGCTTTCTTTTCTAATTGGCCCAACAAACTCCCCCTAAAAAGTAGCTGGCTTTTCTTGTCAATCTTCAATTGGAGCTTTGGCTTCAGCTTTAATCTTTGATTTCTTCACAGCTTCAAGATGAACTTGATGAATCTTCATGAATGACTTCATCTCGAGCGGTTGGGCTTTTCTTCAAGATTTGACTCTGAACGCATATTGGGTGAGGAGGCATGATGAAAAGATTCTTGAAAGATAACACTTTCAGCTTGAGAATCTTCAGAGAGAACAACGGAGAGAAATAATCTTTTGGATCACTTCAGCAGGTTCATAGATAGCAGCAAATTGATTGAGGAGGCTTCAATGCAATCTGTCACATATTCTTCAAGTACAGCTTCACCATGCTTTAGGGGTTGACAGATTGAATGATGGAAGAATAGTCTTCATTTCTTGCTCCTTCGAATGCGAATTCTTCGATGCTCACGAACGAGGCTTTGGCTAAGAAATCTTCAACACAAACTCCATGAGCCTTACCTGAAATCACTTTTCAAGACAAAACAAAACTAAAAGCAAAATTAGCACACAAAAAAAATATTTTTGGATTTTTGATATTTTCTGGAAAAATAAAAAAAGGAAAAAAAATATTTTTGGATTTTCTGATTTTTTTGAACAAGAAATAACACTATTTTTGGATTTTTAATTTTCTGATTTTTGATTGATTTTTGAATTATTTTTAATTCTCCCCCTAAAATTTGTGCATAGAGGAAAACTATGAACAAATTTAACAAAAATAAAATGATATCTAACTTTAAGAAAGATTTGGGATCAAAGTTTTTAGACAACCTTTATCCACTTATCGGTACCTTTCATATTCATATCTTTGCTGGTCGATCGTCGGTATTGTTGTCCACTTAAACACGGAAAATTGTGACAAATTTAGGACATACTATTTGTTACAAGACAGGTGGAATTAAGTTCCTAAAAATTATATATGATCCTAATTTCTTAGATACTATATCTTAAGGACCATTCATCTGACGACGACCAAGGATATTGTTATCCACCTAAATTGAGCAGCGAGATCTATAGACAATCTGTATGTGTTCAAGTTTAAGTGTACTAGAACGTGTTTCCCGCTTCCTGATATGCCCCAGCCATCAAGAACTTCCAGAGTACTCCTTACACCGGGTGAGCAGACAACCATTCAGAGAGAGGATAGATTCAGAATTCTAGTACTTATTACTTTAGAGGGGTTGAGAAGTAGAAGGTTGCATATGCTGTGTACCAGGTCGGATTAGAAGTCGCGCAAAGGAGACAACATATGGCTAACAGATAAGAAGTTTTTCACATATATATAACATGCAGAGAAATAGAGTTGCATATGTTGTGTACCAGGTCGGATTGGAAGTCGCACAAAGGAGACAAAATATGACTAACAGACGGAAAGAAAGAAAAGGATATTCTACAGACCTAATTTATCGGAATTTACCAGTCGCCCCATCCAACCGGAATTAAGGACAAAATCCACACATCGAGGAAAAGTTAAGCCACGGTTCCAAGTACGGGTTCAATTAATGTGACGAGTAGATTCCCATATATATCTCCCTGCTCAACCTATCCAAGCGTCGTATTGTCAGGCTAAACGGAACTATCTAGGTCAATATTTGTCAAGTCATTTGATTTCCTAAGTTCAACTCTGCCTAGTCATGTCCATTTAGAATCTTTCGTGCCTACTGACACATCAAACCAGAGCATAGACCCTTCAACTTCGGGTACGTTACGCAAACTCAGGTTGCCTGTTATCACATAATCATATCACTTCCCAAAACATCTCCCTCAAGCATATTCCATAACCAACATATTATATTTTTTTGATATTTTTTTATTAGTTTTTTTTTTTTTTTATTTTTTTTAAATTTTCTAATTTTTGTATTTTCTAATTTCTGTTTTGTTTTTATTTCTCCCCCTAAATTTGTGCATAGGAGAGAAATGAAAGTAAATGCGCAAATTTAAACTATCCTAAAACAAAAATTTGTCTTTAAAGCGAATCAACTTAAGAAAAACTCAGGAGTATAGAGAAGAAAACTCAAACCGTAAGTCACCGATTGAATTTGCATCCAGAAGGTCTGAGAACAGCACGCGTAATCTTAGAACAGATCCGAAAATTCTTCATGTCATTAAGCACAAACCCCATGTGATCCCTTCCTTTCTTCCCTTCCCGCAAAGGACACATGCTCTCAAACAAATTTCTGAATGTTGTACAGTTGAGAGATGTCCCCTATCAAGTGCCAGGAAAAGCCACTACCAACAAACCAAAGTCTGATGATATGCCTCCATAGCTGTTCCGACACAGAGCGGGATCAGTTGGTCTTTGGAACCCAGTCCATTTTGAAACAGGGTCGACCTTTGTCATCCTTGCACGGTACTCTCTCCCATGACATATCCTGTTTATCACAAACAGAAGATGAAGAAATATTAGAGTCATTAGTTGATTTGGGAGAGTGAGCCTTTGGAACCCATTTGTAGTTGGGTTTAACCCATTTCTTTTTCGTTCTGATGGGTGGATCAGTACTTGCTTTTGATCTTGATGTCGGCTGTTGAGATGACTTTGATTTTGCCTTCATGGGAGCATCTCTTGGATTTGGCTTCTTGGCTGACATTCCTTTCCTGCCCTAGGAATTCAGATTCTTGGCCTTTTGTGCATTTCGGTCATCATGGTCTGAACGTGACCTTGAGGGGCTTCTTTTGGAAGGTCCCCCTCTTGGCACATTCTGCCATCCATGTGCGTAGTAGGGAACGTATGCTCGATTAGGACAATTTCTAGCAATGTGTCTAGGTGTTCTACAGTGAAAACATGTCTTTTTCTTCACTGTGGAGTTGTTTCTTCCTGCCCCTGGTGGCGTAACCTTGCCTTGTTTCTGATTGTTCCCACAAGCACACTTGCAGCAAATCGACTGTTTCACTTGATTTGGTGGCCTGTACTTCTCAATAGCAGGATGATCAGAAGCAACTGAGTTCGAAGAAACAGATTCAGAGTTCAAGGAGTCATTGGTTTGTTCAATAATTTTCTCCTTGTTCTCATCCTCTACTACTTTACTTGCACAAGAAGTATAATCATTAGTATTGTTCAGCTCAACACCCTCATTTGGCCCTGATTGTTCAGTCTTAACTGAATCTAGAGTAGGGGTTTGGCCATACTGAGCAGGCATTTCTTCCTCATTGGTCTCAAGGGGTGGGTTATAGTTGTGATTAAAAGGAGGTGGCACATTGTGATACCATAAACCCTTGGTTTGATTATCTTTAAAACTCAATTGATTTTCTACTAAGGACTCGACTGTCTTACTTGATGCAGTATAATTTTTGAAACTAACATCTTTTTTTCCACACTTTATTTTCAAAGTATCAAGTTCTTCAGTTACAACAGCAAGTTTGCGTTTAATGTGATCATAATTTTCACACTTGTTGCTGTAATCTTCTTGTAATTTCCTAAAGTCCTTGGTTTTTGCTTCTAGTTGTGCTTTTAACGGTTTATGACATTTCCTTAGAGTATAGCCTTCATATTTAAGGTCCTCATTTTCCCTTTTTAGTAAATCAATTTGTTCGTGAAGAAATTTAATCGTAGCTTTACAAGATGGAGTACATGAAACTTCATTTACCGGAATTGATGTGGAACTCATTTTTTTATTTTTAAATTTTTTTTTTATATATATATTTTTTATTTTTTTTAATTGCCCTTTGACTTAAAAGAGAAAGTCAACCTTAAAAGTCAAATTTAAAAAAAAGTCAAACTCAAAAGTCAGACTTGAAAAGTCAAACCGAAAAGCCAAATTTGAAAAATTAAAAGTCAAATGAGAAAGTCAAAATTTAAAGTCAAAGGTCAACTTTTAAAAGTCAAAGTCAAAATTTTAAGTAAAAAATGAAAAATAAAAGTTAAAATTTAATAACTAAAATTTTTAGGTTGAAAAAGGATTCTAAAAATAAAATTTTGAACTTTTGGGGTTGAAAATGTCAATTTGTGAAATTATATGCGAAAATGATGAGTTATATTCTAAATTTTGGATTTAGGAAACAAGAATCCTCCTAGACAAGTTGGTATGGCGGTGGGTTGCTCAACTAGAGGTCCCTGGTTCGATCCCCGGCAACTTCAAACCCGTTTTCTTTTTTATGCGAAGGCTGCTAAGCGAGGACGGCTGCGAAGCGAGGATTAGAGCTGCGAAGCGAGGACGAAGCCGCGAAGCCGAGACCGATGTTGCTGAGCTGTGAACCAGATGCGAGACCGAGGCGAAGGAGCTGGACCGTACACGAGACCGCACACGTCCAGACTGCACATGTCCGAGTCACATACGTCCGAGCCGCACATCGAGGCTGATGAGCCACACACACCGAGCCGTATACTCCTGAGTCGCACACCGAGGCTGCTGAGCCGCACACCTTCAACCCGCAGCACTCCTTCAACCGGGCCGCACACCTTCAACAAATTCACGAAAAGAACAATGTTTTTCACCCTTTTTTGCTCTAAAACTCGATCAAAAACTCGTTTTTATGAAAAATACAAAGAAGTAACCCCCCTTATTTTTGCGAGATCTATCCAAAAACGCTATTCTCTTTTCAAAATAAGATCAAATAAGCTCCAGATCTGGAAAAATTGATTGATACAACCAAGCTCTGATACCAATTGTAAGTCCCCAAAATTGCTTGTGTATCAATCAGATCCAATTGATGGTGTGGAATCCCAATCAATTGGATGATGTCAGATCAATATAGAAGAAAATGAGAAGAAGAAGAAGAAGATGAATCCAATTCACTATTTACGTCGCGCTGGGTCGTGCTGGTTATGTCGCGAAACTTCGACAGGTCATAACTTCTTCGTTATAACTCGGATTTTGGCGTTCTTTATATGCACAGAATCCTTGTGACATATACTACAACTTGGTTAAGATTAATCCTTCTAAATAATCTTCCATCAAAAAGTCATTTTTGACACTTATCTGTAACATCCCAAAATTCAAGACTAAAAATTTTCTTTTAATAAAACATTACTTAAAGCAAAATCATCAATCCAAATATAATCAGAGTATTAATTTCCAAAACACATGTTCATTATCAGAGTAAAACATTCACAGACTGTCTAATCTATGGTGTGTGCCATGCGATCACCCCGAGCTCTTCCCTCTACTACCGGAAGTACCTAAAACTAAAACTGAAAACCGTAAGCACGAAGCTTAGTGAGTTCCCCACCCTACCACATACCATGCATAATCAGATACTGCACATACTGGGCCACGCCCGCTAACTTGGGCCTCGGGCCTCGCCCGCTACAACAGCCACGCCGCTCCAGGCCCCGCCTAGCTTCGAGCCCCGCTCGGATATAGATCTGTTTCACTTAGGCCTCGCCTGTCACAGGGCCTCGACCGCTAACATATAATAACACATAAACATATCACATCACATAAGCTAAACACATACTAACAGATCTTGTCCGAAGGCCTCGCCTGTCTCTGGGCCTCACCCTTATCCTGCTACTAATGAGTCATCGAACCCCGTCCATGCTCCTACTGATAGTGAGATACGGGCCCAACCCACACTCACTCTTTCCCTAACTTGGGCCTCACCCCTGATCTGCTGCTAACGTGATATGGAACACCATCCACACTCTGCTATTGGTGAGATACGGGACCTCGCCCACACTCACCTCCCTACCAGGCACATACAAGTATCACACAGACAACAAGTATAAACTATCACATAAACCATTCCTTGGGCACCTACCCGCTATCATTGGACCTCGTCCCTGAATATCATACTAGCATATTGTGCCTAGGGCTAACCCCCTGGTCTTCTACTCATAACTACATCGGCCGACATTGTGGCCGTAGACCGATTCACACAAAGGGAAACTCACCTGCTGTGGATGAACTTGCTGATGAACCCACTAGCTGCTGCCCGACAACTCTCTGAACTCCTGCTCCACTCGCTCCCCGAGCTACCAATATCAATGCAACACTGAGTCTAACTGACCCCCGAAAGACAACCATGTCAGCTCTGGTAAAAGTCAAAGTCCTGGTTAAAGTCAACCTTCCAGGTCAACCTGTAACAGCCCGGATTTCCAGGTATCTTTTATGCTTATATTTTTGGAGTTTTGTGAGGGGACTCGGCGAGTTGGAGCTCAAACTCGCCGAGTAGGATCACGGTTCAAAATGCGGGTTCGCGCCCGGACTCGACGAGTCCAGGAAATGGACTCGGCGAGTCCTCACTGTTTAATGAAACCCTATTTTCCCGGTCCTAAGCCCTATTTAAAGGACCTTATGGCCCTTCATTGCGGCTACCTGGATCTTGAGAGCACCAAAGCAGCTGAGGGATTCATGTGAGTGAGATAAGAGGCCATTGTTCACCAAATTTGTGTGTTTTTGCAAGAAAGGAAGAGGAAAGTCAAGCTAGAAGAGTTGGGAGCTTGGATATTCTTTCATTTCATCAGAGGAGGCTTCTTGAGGTATCATTCAGAGCTTATTTTCGTATTTTTGTTGATATGGTCAAATCTAGGGTTTCTTTATGCCTTATTTGCTTTATATTGGAAGTGTGAGAGGTCCCATGGGGATATGGTGCTTAGATCTGGACCTTAGTAGGTCCAGAGAGTCCCTAATGTCATGCTTCATGTCCTCCCTTTTGGGTAGGAGGCTAGGGTTGCCATTTTAGAGGTCATTTCTCCAAAAAGAGCCTTGTAGGTGTTGTATGGTAACCAAGATATGAACTTTACGTGATGAATAAGCTTAGGAGGGCCAGATCTATGAGTGGATGGTGCAGATCTGACCTCAGAAGCTAGTTTGAGTTGATGCATGGCATGGACTCGCCGAGTCTGAAGAACAGACTCGGCGAGTAGCATGAAGATTGTCCTTAACCACTCAGCAACTGGTCTTGCCGAGTTAAGGGTCGGCTCAGTGAGTCAGGGAGAGTTAGGAGGGTTGACAGTTGGACTGAGTCAAGCTGGGACTCGCCGAGTTGTTCTTGAGACTCGGCGAGTTGATTTGTGGTGGCCCCGCGATTCATGCCAGGTGGAACCCGTCGAGTCAGGGGAGTACTCGACGTGTCAAAAGAGAATCCTAGAGTGTTGGTGAATACGTATAGACTCGCCGAGTCGCCCTAGTGCACTCGCCGAGTCCGGTCAAAGTTGACCGTTGACCGTTGACCAGAGTTGACTTGATAGGGGTAGTCAACCTTAGTGGTAAAAGTGTTGATTAGAGATGTATGATGTTATAGGAGGATTATAGCTCGGAGGATCGAGCGCGAGTGATTTCCAGGCTTCACGGGTTATCGAGATATACGAGGTGAGTCTTCTCACTATACTTTACCTTGAGTAGGTAATCAGAGTTATGTGTCAGAGTATGTGTATGTTATGTGTATGCTATGTGTTGTACTGCATGATGTCTATGTGATTTATGATGTGCATGTTTATAGAGTTGGAACCGGAAGGTTCCCAGAGTTAGAACCTGAGGGTTCACAGAGCTTGGGTGCATGGACCCATAGATTTATAGCCTCGAGTGGCTAATATGTGTTTATGTGGTATTTTGGGGAACTCACTAAGCTTTGTGCTTACAGTGTTAGTGTTGTTTGTTTCAGGTACTAGTGATGACCGTGGGAAGGCGCCGGCTTGATCTGTACACACGCAAGGGATTTTTATGTGATATGATCTTGGGATTTTGTATGATGTGAATTGAAGATTTAAACTTGATTATTTATGAAAATTAAATGAAAAATGTTTTTATATTTTGCGAAAAATTATCTTGAAATTCACGGTGTTACAATTTGGTATCTGAGCCAGGTTAGAGGGATTCGAGTACACCTTCGGGCGTATTTGAACTCAAACTGAGGATTTGAGAAGTATTTTCAAAACGAGTAAAAGATTTTGAAAAGAAACGCAGAGTAGAATTGTGTGTACGATCAGTCCGCGCCCGAACGGTGATTTCCCAAAATACCCTCATGTTATGTGCTATTGATATTGATATGATGTATTCACATGCTAGAGTAGGCTAAGTATTCCTATTAGGTCTAGAGTGGCCTGATTGTGATGCCTTAGCCTAGGAAGTGGTGAGCTGCTATGAGATGCTTGAGAGTGAGTAGGTAGCAACGAGAGGCTTATGAGAGATCTATTAGAGAATAGCCTGTGCATGATAGAGTACTTGGAATTTGGGATCCGAAGAGGAGGACTTGGGGTGTATTCTGGTACGGTGCGGAAAGTAGTATTGGGCCCGTACTACTGAAAGCACCGGAGTGGTGTACAGCCCAAGTAAGAATCTTTGGAATACCAAGGATCAAGGAGGAATGAGTTGTCGAGTGTAAGTATGCTCAAAGGGGTTCTAATTTTTCGTATGTTGTATTTCAGAGGTAGATCATGGGGAGGACACGTTTGATGCCTGAGAGCAGTGATACCAGTGATGAGGAGATCCGCCGGATCATCCACAAGGAGGTGGCTGCGGCCATCAGGGCAGAGATACCAGAGATGTTCGGGTCTATTAAGACCACGCTGATTGAGACTTTTGATGAGCGTTATGCCGCTCTTTCTGAGGCTGCTGTTGCAGCGGCCACTGCAGCTATTGCTGCTGCGAGGCCGCAAGGTGGTGATGCGTTGCTGTTCCGGGAGTTCAGCAACACAAAACCACCAGAGTTCGATGGGACCCAGGACCCGGTGGCAGCTATGAGACGGATTTCTGATATAGAGGGGTGTTTCTTCACTTGCTCATCTCCTGAGCATTTGAAGGTTTGGTTCGCGCTGAACCAGCTTTGCTTGGGAGCGAAGGACTGGTGGAAGTTTGTGACGGCGCATTATACGCCTGCTGTGCTTGTGGCAGTGACCTGGGAAAGGTTCATTGTCATGTTACGAGATGAGTACGTTCCCTAGGTAGAGAGGGAGCATTTGGCACAGGAGTTTCTGACCCTCAAGCAGGGTACTGAGTCAGTTACAACGATCACCAGGATGTTCCATGAGAGGGCGATGTTCTGCCCTGAGCACGTGTCCACTGAGTAGGCACGTATGAGCCGATATTTGAGTATTTTGAGGCGAGACATTCGGGAGTTCGCGGCGAAATCCTCGTACCGGACATTTTCTAAGCTTCAGGAAAATGCCCGAAAGAGGGAGATTGAGCTGGAGACTCAAGCCAGGGAGGAGGCGGAGTCTCAGGGGAGGGATCGGCGACCGACACAGTCTCAGCCGGCAGCCAAGCGGGCCAAGCCCGCTGATCCGAAACCAGGGAGCCAGAAGGGCCGCACTTGTGGGAAGTGTGGCAAGGGTCACGATGGAGTCTGCAGAGGGGGATCTTGCTACAAATGTGGCAAGGAGGGGCATATGGCCAAGGATTGCCCCAAGGGGTTTGCAGTGTGCTTCCACTGCAATCAGACCGGACACCGGAAGGCAGAGTGTTCGCAGTTGCGAGGGTCATCTCAGGGAGCACCTCAGGGATCTGCCCCTGCCGCCATCAGAGCTACAGAGAGTCGGCCAGTGAAGGCCGAGGCGCCGAGGGCACGGGGGAGAGCCTTTCAACTGACCGCGGAGGAGGTCCGCGCAGCGCCCGATGTCGTGGCTGGTATGTATTCTTTCATGTATTTTTTTTGATGTTGTGATATTATGCTTATGTTATGTTATGCGTAGGTACTTTTCTTGTGAATTCTGTACCTACCTTGGTGTTATTTGACTCGGGTGCGAGTCAGTCTTTTGTATCTTTGGCTTTTAGTCAACATATCAGTGTTAGTCGTGAGGCGTTGAGTCGGCCTCTGAGAGTTTCCATAGCTGATGAGAGGGTGATATATGCCACGGAGGTTCTCCGAGGTTGCGTAGTTGAGATTTTCGGTGTTGAGTTCCCAATTGATCTGGTTCCTATTGCTATGGGTGATGTCTGTGTCATTGTGGGCATGGATTGGTTGAGCATATTCGGTGCGGTTATCGACTGTGAGCGACAGCTGGTGACCATACGAGACCCTAGTGGGGGAGTTCTTTCGGTATACGGCGAGGGTACACGTTCAGGATCAGCGTGTTGTTCGGCCGCTAGAGCGAGGCAGTGTCTACAGTAGGGATGTAAGGGTTTTTTGGCGTATGTGATGGATACGCGGGTGGATTCCGAGAGGCCGAGTTCAGTTGAGGATGTTTCGGTGGTGCGTGAGTTCCCGGATGTATTTCCCGAGGAGTTGTCGGGTGTGCCTTCTGTGAGGCAAGTGGAGTTCAGTATCGATTTGATTTCGGGGGCCGCGCCTATCGCCAAGGTGCCTTATCGCCTTGCACCTCCAGAGATGCAAGAGTTATCCTCGCAGCTTCAGGAGCTGCTGGGGAAGGGGTTTATTCGGCCGAGCAGCTCGCCGTGGGGAGCACCTATCATGTTCGTCAAAAAGAAGGATGGTTCACACCGGATATGTATTGATTACCGGGAGTTGAACAAGCTGACGGTCAAGAACCGTTACCCATTTCCGAGGATCGACGATTTGTTCGATCAGTTGCAGGGAGCATCTTGGTTTTCCAAGATCGATTTGAGGTCTGGATATCATCAGGTGAGGGTGCGGGATGAGGACGTCCAGAAGACAGCGTTTAGGACGCGTTATGGGCATTACGAGTTTGTGGTGATACCTTTCGGGCTTACCAATGCCCCGACAGTGTTCATGGATCTCATGAACCGAGTATGTAGGCCGATGCTCAATCGGTCGGTGATTGTATTTATCGATGACATTCTGGTATATTCGAGATCTAGAGAGCAGCATGATGAGCATTTGAGAGAGGTTCTCGGAGTTCTGAGATCGGAGAGGCTTTATGCCAAATTCTCCAAGTGTGATTTATGGTTGCGGGAGGTCCAGTTCTTAGGACATCTCGTTAATCAGGAAGGGATATTGGTCGATCCGGCCAAGGTTGAGGCGGTGATGAGTTGGGAGGTGCCGAAGTCACCCTCCGAGATTAGGAGTTTCCTAGGGTTGGCAGGGTATTATCGGAGGTTTATTAAGGATTTCTCCAAGATCGCAGTGCCACTCACCAGATTGACCCGGAAGGGTGTTGCTTTTCCATGGGGCCCCGAGCAGTAGGCCTCCTTTGAGACACTTTGCTAGAGGTTGTGCGAAGCCCCGGTGTTAGCTCTCCCAGAAGGGATGGAGGACTTTGTGGTATACTGTGATGCATCGATTTTGGGATTGGGTGCGGTGCTGATGCAGAGGGGGCATGTGATAGCGTATGCATCGAGGCAGCTGAAGCCTCATGAGACGAGATATCCCACCCATGACCTAGAGTTGGGGGCAGTGGTTTTCGCCCTCAAGATTTGGCGTCACTACTTGTATGGGGTTCGGTGAACGATATACACGGACCATAAGAGTTTGAAGTATTTGATGGATCAGCCCAACCTAAATATGCGTCAGAGAAGGTGGTTGGATGTGGTCAAGGATTATGATTGTGAGATCATGTACCACCCAGGCAAGGCTAATGTGGTAGCCAATGCATTGAGCCGCAGGGCGGAGAGCACCCCGCTGCGGGAGGTATGTTTGAGATTGACCGTGATAGCTCCGGTATTGGACGCTATTCGTGGGGCATAGGCCGAGGCTGTGCAACCTGAGATGCAGAAGAAGGAACGGGTTGTTGGTTTGGTTTCAGAGTTCGTTACCGATGGTCGGGGGCTTATGACATTTCATGGGTGTATCTGGGTACCGTTTGTGGGAGGAACGCGTACTATTTTGATGGAGGAGGCGCATCGGTCGAAATTTTCGATCCATCCGGGGGCCACTAAGATGTATTTGGATTTGAGAAAGGAGTATTGGTGGCCCTGTATGAATAGGGATGTCGCTTGGTTCGTTGTGAGGTGCTTGACCTGTCGTAGGGTTAAGGCTGAGCACCAGAGGCCGCATGGTAAGTTGCAGCCATTGGAGGTTCTCGAATGGAAATGGGAACAGATCACTATGGATTTCATCACCAAATTGCCAAGGACTGCCAGAGGAGTTGATGCAATTTGGGTGATTGTGGACTGATTGACGAAGAGCGCTCACTTCCTTGCTATCAGCAAGAGTTCTTCAGCAGAGAAATTGGCGGAGGTGTATGTGAGAGAAGTGGTATCACGGCATGGGGTGCCGATCTCGATTGTTTCAGACCATGATGTGCGTTTCACTTTCAGATTCTGGAAGAAGTTTCATGAGGAGTTGGGTACTAGATTGCATTTTAGTACAGCATATCAATACCAGACAGACGGTCAGAGTGAGCGGACGATTCAGACGCTCGAGGACATGCTCCGAGCATGTGTGTTGGATTGTGGGGGTAGTTGGGATGCATATTTGCCCTTGGCAGAGTTTTCCTACAACAACAGCCATCATTCGAGCATTGGTATGCCACCCTTTGAGTTGTTGTATGGGACGAGGTGTCGGACCCCCATTTATGGGGAGAGGTTGGTCAGCGGGTGCTGGGCAGTACAGAGATCATGCTTCAGATGACAGAGCAGATTCAACAGGTCAAACAAAGGTTGTTGACCGCTCAGAGCCGACAGAAGAGTTATGCAGACAGACGCCGGTCCGAGCTTGAGTTTCAGGTCAGCGACCTTGTACTCCTGAAGGTCTCTCCTTAGAAAGGAGTGATTCGATTCAGGAAGAGGGGCAAGTTAGGACCCCCGATATATTGGTCCTTTCCGAGTGATTGCGAGAGTAGGCCGGGTAGCCTATCGTTTGGATTTGCCAGCAGAGTTGGGGCAGATTCACGACACTTTTCATGTGTCGCAGCTGAGGAAGTGTATAGCCGATGAGTCGGCAGTGGTTCCATTAGAGGATATTCAGGTGGATGCGAGCCTGAATTATGCCGAGAGACCAGTGGCCATCAGAGATCGGAAAATCAAGGTTTTGAGGAACAAGGAAGTACCCCTGGTGTTGGTTCAGTGGCAGCATCGGAGGGGATCGGAGATGACCTGGGAGCCAGAGCGTGAGATGCGTGAGCAACATCCGGAGCTATTTGCAGAGCAAGACTTCGAGGGAGAAGTCTAGTTCTAGTGGGGGAGAATTGTAACAGCCCGGATTTCCATGTATCTTTTATGCTTATATTTTTGGAGTTTTGTGAGGGGACTCGGCGAGTTGGAGCTCAAACTCGCCGAGTAGGATCGTGGTTCAGGACGCGGGTTCACGCCCGGACTCGACGAGTCCAGGGAATGGACTCGGCAAGTCCTCGCTGTTTAATGAAACCCTAATTTCCTGGTCCTAAGCCCTATTTAAAGGACCTTATGGCCCTTCATTGCGGCTACCTGGATCTTGAGAGCACCAAAACAGCTGAGGGATTCGTGTGAGTGAGATAAGAGGCCATTGTTCACCAAATTTGTGTGTTTTTGCAAGAAAGGAAGAGGAAAGTCAAGCTAGAAGAGTTGGGGAGCTTGGATCTTCTTTCATTTCATCAGAGGAGGCTTCTTGAGGTATCATTCAGAGCTTATTTTCGTATTTTTGTTGATATGGTCAAATCTAGGGTTTCTTCATGCCTTATTTGCTTTGTATTGGAAGTGTGAGAGGTCCCATGGGGATATGGTGCTTAGATCTGGACCTTAGTAGGTCCAGAGAGTCCCTAATGTCATGCTTCATGTCCTCCCTTTTGGGTAGGAGGCTCGGGTTGCCATTTTAGAGGCCATTTCTCCAAAAAGAGCCTTGTAGGTGTTGTATGGTAACCAAGATATGAACTTTACATGATGAATAAGCTTAGGAGGGCCAGATCTATGAGTGGATGGTGCAGATCTGACCTCAGAAGCTAGTTTGAGTTGATGCATGGCATGGACTCACCGAGTCTGAAGAACAGACTCGGCGAGTAGCATGAAGATTGTCCTTAACCACTTAGCGAGTGGTCTTTCCGAGTTAAGGGTCGGCTCAGTGAGTCAGGGATAGTTAGGGAGGGTTGACAATTGGACTGAGTCAAGCTGGGACTCGCCGAGTTGTTCTTGAGACTCGGCGAGTTGATTTGTGGTGGCCCCGCGATTCATGCCAGGTGGAACCCGTCGAGTCAGGGAAGTACTCGATGTGTCAAAAGAGAATCCTAGAGTGTTGGTGAATACGTATAGACTCGCCGAGTCGCCCTAGTGCACTCGCCGAGTCCGGTCAAAGTTGACCGTTGACCGTTGACCAGATTTGACCAGAGTTGACTTGATAGGGGTAGTCAACCTTAGTGGTAAAAGTGTTGATTAGAGATGTATGATGTTATAGAAGGATTATAGCTCGGAGGATCGAGCACGAGTGATTTCCAGGCTTCACGGGTTATCGAGATATACGAGGTGAGTCTTCTCACTATACTTTACCTTGAGTAGGTAATCAGAGTTATGTGTCAGAGTATGTGTATGTTATGTGTATGCTATGTGTTGTACTGCATGATGTCTATGTGATTTATGTTGTGCATGTTTATAGAGTTCGAACCGGAAGGTTCCCAGAGTTAGAACCTGAGGGTTCACAGAGCTTGGGTGCATGGACCCATAGAGCTATAGCCTCGAGTGGCTAATATGTGTTTATGTGGTATTTTGGGGAACTCACTAAGCTTTGTGCTTACATTGTTAGTGTTGTTTATTTCAGGTACTAGTGATGACCGTGGGAAGGCGCCGACTTGATCTGTACACACGCAAGGGATTTTTATGTGATATGATCTTGGGATTTTGTATGATGTGAATTGAAGATTTAAACTTGATGTTTTATGAAAATTAAATGAAATTTTTTTTATATTTTGCGAAAAATTATCTTGAAATTCACGTGTTACACAACCCTACTCGCCGAGTCACCCTATTGACTCGCCGAGTTCATATGTTCAGAGTCCTTCCATTCGCGGCTCGACTCGCCGAGTCTACCGATTTCCGAGTCCTGACCTGTCCAACTCACAGAGTCTCCATTCAAATCACTGATTCGAGTCTCAACTCGAAGGGTTTGGGGTTTCACGACCTGACTCGCTGAGTCCAAGACAACCTTCAACAGACTCGCCGAGTTGTTCATCCAACTCGCCGAGTTCCTGCCCAACTTCATCTGACTCCACGAGCTGTTCATCCTACTCGTCGATTTCCTCCAATCCTTCATGCTACTCGCCGAGTCCACTGAAAGGACTCGCTGAATCCATTCAGATCTCCATTCATGAAGAGGACTTTTGAGTCATGCATGGACTCCAAACTGTAGATCTACCCTTCCCAAGCCAATTCCTCACGTAAAGTTGCAAATTTTACGTGTAGGGAAGGAGATCTAGGCAAAATACACCATAAACTAGGGTTTAAGGAAAAGAGGCTCCATAATCAACTCAAGGGCAGATACTTTATGCTTCTCAAGACAATAATATGCTTAGATCCGAAGTAGCAACTTCAGATCTGGCTTCTAACTCAAATGGATACCATAATGGCTAAAAAGCCCCAAAACTCACACATAGATCTAGGTGCAAAAGAGTCCAAGAACTAGTTTATTACCTCCAAATGCTCAGAAATATCTTCCCAATCTCGGATCTATAGCCCCTTCTTGCACCTCCAAGATCCTTCTTCCTTCTCCAAGTTTTAATGCACTCTTCAAGGCAAGAATTTGCTCAATCAATGGATATGGCGACTAGGGTTTGGAGTTCTGAGTGAAATAGGCAGTAAAGGAACCCTAGGGGAGAGAATGAGACGTTTAAATAGGCTCCAAGTCCCGAATTTAGGTTTTCCTCGCACAGACCAGACTCGCCGAGTCGGTCACTTACTCCTCGACCTGACGGACTCGCCGAGTTCCTCCTTGGACTCCCCGAGTCTTCCCTTAAAGTTAGGGTTTTCTTTCCTTTCTTGGCCTTCAAAACTTTGGGTGTTACAACTCTCCCCCACTTAAACAAAACTTCGTCCTTGAAGTTTGCCATGGCCCACCGCATGCGATCTGCCTCCAATATCCCACCAATTATTCCAACACCAGCTGCCTACCTTCGCTGGCCTTCTGCTCGGTCATTCCGACTAACACTAATCCTTGCGGATAATAGACTCGGGTCACCCTTACCCTGAACATCCTTGAAACACAACTTATTCACCGACAATCCTTCTGGTACTCACCGAGTACTGCACTGAACCTATAGGGGTTCACCCCTTTCTTTCCTTGCACAAATTCTTTTCCTTCCCAAGGCAAAGCTCGATAACCAACTATTTCCTCTGTTACTGTGAAGGTCCTATCCTTCACCAACTCCATCACCCCCACTATTTCCAGTACGGGTCATCACTGCCAGTAACCACTGACACTCCTCTCTGTCAAAACTTAGTGACGAGCAACCCTCGATTCAACTAACTGATTTCCACCATACACTGCTTACCCGCAGTATTACTGACTGAAAATTCTACTATTCCTTGTCTGCCGTCCGAATGAACTGAGACCACCCTGGTCCCTACCAACCTATCAATGTCTGGATTACTAGCTCCCACCGGTAGCTAGTCCCAACACCATTACTAGTCGCTTCCAGCGACTTCCGAAGAAACTTCGACCACCTAAAACTGCTCAATCTATTCTGCCATTCAGGCACTACAAACCTGGGATCCTCGATACCCTAACTTTACACTAAGGTCCCTACCAGGTCCCACCTGCGCTGCTAAAACTCACAGGCCTCGCCCATGGGTCCCACCCGCCTCTATCCTTCTAGTCCCACTAGTCTAACCACTCTCTCGGGCCTCGCCCATGGGTCTCACCCAACCATACTACTGAGCAACCTTGCTCTCAGGTCTCACCTACATAGCTAATCTCATACAGGCCTCACCCACGGGTCTCACCCAACTATATCCTGGAGCGGCCTCTCCCAAGGTCTCACCTCTCTAGGGCTATACAGGCAAACTCCCTATCATTCTCATCCACTACCCATTCCTGATCCCTATCTGATCACTAGGAGATAAGGGTCTCGCCCCAACTCTGCTAACGAAGCTACTAAGGAATGCTACGGCTTACCCGTAGTCTTACATCACCATCCATTGCTGACTACTAGTGAATGATACGGCTGCCCCGTAGTCTTACAACACTTCCACCACTGACTGCTAGTGAATGCTACGGCTGCCCCGTAGTCTTACATCACTTTCTACCACTGACTGCTAATACGAAGGCACCCATGTGCCATTAGCTCTCAAGATCCTCATTCCGACTCCCTCGAGTCCTACGGACGATCCACAACCTGAATTCCCAACCACATACTAACCATTACCATCACACGCACTAGCTGATGGGGAGTTTCTCAAACTCCCAACCCTGAAATCCTCAATCCATCAAACGCTGAACTACTTCTTTTCCTTCTCGGAGGTCACACACTCATTCAGGGTCTGCGTGCTCCTACCTTTGCACACTCGGAGGATTCTCCCCCACTTCAATCCTGCTTACCCCTTGCTGCTCAATACTCAGAAAGAAATCCCAATCCTTGCTAGCATTCCATAATCAATCTGCTGAGGAACCCAAGCTTACCATAGCTAGGGATCTAACCAATCCATCTCTAACACTATACAAATCCAATCTAGCGAGACATACCAAGTCCCTCCCAAGCATGCTACAGTTACTGCATCCTATGTAACCTTTGTTGGATAAGGTGTCTAAGTCCATAACTATTTCGGGTGTGTACTTGACCCGACCCGGCATGGTCCATTTGGGTTGCATGGCACTATGTAATTGGATAGACTAAATGAGAGAAATAACACTTGGAGATTATTAATATATTATAAGTTCTAATATATTAATAATATTATTTGATTAGTTGATCAAAGAATTAATTTGGAATTAATTAAGTGATCAAAGGATAACTAATTAAATATATGGGTTGATTATGTAAATCATCCATATCTTGTATAGTGGGCTAAGAGGCTCCATGGATTATCAAGTTGGGTTCTACCCATAGGATGCTCCATGGGAGTTACAAACCCATGGGTCATGGAAATGAAGAGTCATGACACATTAGGGTTTACATGGTGTAACCCTAGATGTGTCAACACTATATAAGAGTCCCATTCTCCACAAAATTGGCTACACAAGTTACACACTAAGAAACTAGAGGGCTTGGCCGATTTTGAGAAGTGTGTGTTATCTCAAGAGTCTTTCCAAGAGCATTTGGTGTTGTGTGAAGCATTTGAGGCATCACACTTGGGGTGCTAGGCTCACAAGGTTTCAAGGAACACAAGCAACAACAAGGTAAGTTATTCCATCTATGATTCAAGTTAAAATTGTTCCCCATGTATGCTAGATAGGAATATAACCTTGGAATTCAACTTTGCATGATAATTAGACAAACATAGATCCAAGGTTATTAGGGTTGCATGTACACTTAGGAAGTGTTAGAATGCTCAAAACCCATCAGTGGTATCAGAGCCTAGGCTTGTTTGTTTGTTATTTGTGCTTAATAGTTGAAGAAAGTCGAAAATTCTGCTGTCTGACTGATGGACTCGGCGAGTCCATGGGGAGGACTCGTCGAGTTCATGTGTATCTTCAACCTACTCGGCGAGTAGGTTTATGCACTCGGCGAGTAGGGTCGACAGATTGCAGAATTTCGACTTGAGTTGCTGGAAATGGATTAGAATCATTACCCTAAAATGTTTTGGTACTTGAAAACTTGTTTTAGAAGGTGTAATGTCTTTTCTAACTCATTTACAACAACTAGTTATCAAAATTACAAAGATTAAATGTGATTTTGATTCTTGAAAGTGTTCATATTCATATTCTTGTTCTTATGATGTTTAGATGATCATAGGAATTATTTGTAACCTATGTGGTAGATTAATTCATGATCATAATGTGTTTTAATGGAGTCCATAACTTGTCCTCAAGTTATGGAAAACCAAAAGTCTCTTGGATTAAAAACCATTAAAAGAACACAAGAGTTAGGAAAAATGAAAAGTCCTCATTTTATTACTCTATTAAACTCATAAGTTACAAGAAATGAAAAGTTTTGAAAGTTTACAAAACTTGCCCTCAAGTTTTGGAACAAGTAAAGTTAAGTTAAAACTTTAGTTCCAACCCCTAGAATTTTAAAAGTTAAAATTCAACCCTTATACTTATATTATTATGATTTAATAATTATATATATATGTATAAGAACAAAGTCGTCTTACCGCTAGTACGCCTCATTCACGAAGCCGGTCTATAAGGTGGGTATAAGGTTGTTGCCTATAAAATGGTGACTTAATGGGTGTCTACTCTCACCCACCGCTTGCTTGATCGGTGGAGGGTTGTTAGCCGAACGGGTAAGACAAGGACTTATTAATTCTCATTCAAAGTATGATGAATATTATAAAGTAACTAAATGTTTTATTAAATTCCCAATCTTAGTTACTTTAGGAAAAATGTGAATAAGGTGTTATTCCATGAAATTACACTTTACACTTTGATTAAGTCGTTGGTGGAGCGTGTGTGGTTAACCGGCACACTAACTTGGACTTAACAAGGTAGGTAAAGGGTGACTTAGGGTTTATTATAGTATCGATGGAGCGTGTGTGGTTAACCGGCACATCGATTGAGTGATAAACTTTAAGGGTACCAAGTGATTTGCATGGTTACTTCACACCTCGTTTTGTGATCCTCGGTATCCCAGTCACAAAACTTGGAGGGCACACTCGAGATTGAAACATGCCTTTGAAAAGTTCATTGAATCTCAAAGAATCTAGGAATTTCTAAGAACCATTCAAAAACCTAATACTAAAATATTGCGGTTTTCGTGGTGGAAATTGGTGAATCGTCATTCACCTACCTTTCGAATATGATATAGCTTAGATTACGGCATACCTCTTCTAAGTTAAATTATATTGTGATTGGATCCTAGCCTTAATATTACATTTGGGTGTTTTATTAAGGACTCTCTTATATCTAAACTAATCTTGTTCTCTTTTCTTCAGATGTCTTTCAACAATGCTTCTGGCTCTAATCCTAATGGCTCCTTTACCCTTATGAGCTTGTGTGGGAAAGTCACCTTTGATGGATCCAACTTCAATGAGTGGATCAGAAACATCAGGATGATTACCCACTACGAGGACAAAGAATATGTCCTTGACAAGGAGCTTAAGGAGATTGATGACTCCACTGCAACTCCTCAGGAGATCGCTGAATTTCGGGCACATGAAAGGGATGCTACGAAAGTGGCTTGCATCATGATGGCCACGATGACAGCGGAACTCCAAAAGTCTTATGAGGATTTCTACCCTTATGAAATGCACCAAGATTTGATGGAAAGATACCATCAAAGTGCACGACAAGAAAGGTATGAAATCATTTGCTCCATGATAACAACCATGATGAAGGACGGGGAATCCGTCACGAGCCACATGCAGAAAATGCAAAGGTATGTGGATCGTTTGCGGAAGCTTAATGTGAACTTCCCGGAGGATCTTTCAATAGATATTATTTTGCATTCCTTACCATCGTGCTATGATCAATTCCGCATGACATATCACATGAACAAGGAAGAAGTCACCCTCAGCAAACTTCAGGGACTTCTCAAGACCGCAGAATCAGGTCTTAAAGGGAAGTCGGTTGCTATCACTCCTACTCAAAACTCTACTCCAGTTTTGGCAATCGGGAAAAGTCAAGGGAGGAAGAGAAAGAGCTCTTCTAAGGGTACCAAGGTTCGGACCCTTGATGGCTCTTCTTCAAGTGGAACCAAGAAAGGTTTCATTACTCCTTCTTCTGACCCAACAGAGGCTGGATGCTTCTATTGCCATGAAAAGGCTCATTGGAAGCGGAACTGCCCAAAATACCAGCAAGATGTGAAGGATGGGAAAGTTAAACCTAACCATGCAGGTATTTACACTATCATTTCTAATAACTCACCCCATTCTAATTCTTGGGTCCTTGATACCGGGTGTGGTATTCATATTTGTTGTGACTTGAAGGGACTAAGAAGAAGTGAGAATGTGGAGCAAGGAAGAATAAACTTGATCATGGGGAATAGGAAAGCTTTACCTGTTACCAAGATTGGAGTTTATACTTTATCGCTAAGTAGTGGGTTTAGTTTAGATTTGAATAAGTGTTGTTATTCGCCAGGAATGGCAAGAAATATTATTTCCTTTCATGCTTTGTACAAACAAGGGTTTACCTTTTCATTTAATAATGAAGTTGGTTCTATTGATGCTTTCTTTAATAATGTTCTTTATTTTAAAGCATTACCTTGTGTTGGTGTGTATGAAGCTGTATCTGTTGTAGATAACTTAGGAAATAATGTTTTGTGTATTGATTCTACTAATAATAACTTGGATAAAGCATCTTTATGGCATTGTCGTCTTGGACATATAAGCAAGAAACGCATAGGCCAACTCCAAAAGGATAGAGTCTTGGAGTCGTTTGACCTAAAGTCAGATGATAGTTGCGAATCATGCTTACTTGGAAAAATGACAAAGTCACCCTTCACAGGTTCGTGTGAGAGGGGTGAAGGTTTGTTGGACCTTATACACACGGATGTGTGTGGACCATTCAAACATGCCACAAGGGATGCTAATCGTTATTATTTGACTTTTACTGATGATTATAGTAGATATGGATATGTCTACTTGATCAAGCATAAGTCAGAGACTTTCGAGAGGTTTAAGGAATTTAAACAGGAAGTCGAGAATCAATTGGGCAGGAACATTAAGATGCTTCGATCCGATCGTGGTGGTGAGTATCTTAGTTCAGAGTTCCTCGACTATCTAAGGGAATGTGGGATAGTCTCACAATTGACACCTCCCAGGACACCACAGTTGAATGGTGTGGCTGAGAGGCGTAATCGAACCTTGCTAGATATGGTTCGTTCCATGATGAGTCGAGCTACGCTAACAATCTCATTCTGGGGGTATGCCTTAGAGACTGCCGCCCATATTCTTAATCTAGTCCCTACAAAGAAAGTTGCCAAAACTCCTCACGAGATGTGGACTGGTAAAGTACCTAAACTAGACCACATCAAGATTTGGGGTTGCGAGGCTTTCGTGAGACGCGAGACTCATGATAAGCTCGAACCTCGAAGCGAGAGGTGTATTTTCATCGGTTACCCACAACGATCCTTTGGTTACCTCTTCTACAGACCTAGTGATAATGTGGTCTTTGTAGCAAGAAGAGGAGTCTTTCGAGAAAGAGAGTTTATAAGCCAAGGAGACAGTGGGAGGCAAATTGATCTTGAAGAAATTCAAGAATCAAGCGGTGAAGGAACTTCAAACTCTAGCCCTCAACTTGAGGAGGAAACTCCTGTTGAGCCAATTGACAAATCTGTACCTCTGAGACGTTCCACGAGAGTTAGGAGTGCACCTGAGCATTACTATGGATTCCATATTACTGCAGAAGGTGAGACACTTATTAGTGATGGGACACTAGTAAGTCAAGATGACCCTAACAGCTACGAGGAAGCCATGGCAGGCCCCGAGTCTGCTAAATGGAAAGAGGCTATGGATAGCGAGATACAATCCATGTATGACAATCATGTTTGGAACTTGGTTGAAAATGTACCAGGTCGTAAGACAGTAGGGTGCAAATGGGTCTTAAAGAAGAAGACCGACATGGATGGTAAAGTACACACTCATAAGGCTAGACTGGTTGCAAAGGGCTTCTCTCAAATTCCTGGAGTGGATTATGATGAGACCTTTTCTCCAGTAGCCAAGATTAAGTCTATTCGGGTTCTGTTAGCCATAGCTGCATTTCATGATTATGAAATATGGCAGATGGATGTCAAAACCGCTTTCCTTAATGGAAAGTTGGCTGAAGATGTTTACATGAGTCAGCCAGAGGGTTTTGTCAGCAACGAGTACCCTAATAGAGTATGTAAGCTTGAGAAATCCATTTATGGATTGAAGCAAGCACCTCGCAGATGGAATCTTTGCTTTGATGAAAAGGTCAAGGAATTTGGCTTTTCTAGGAGTGAAGATGAATCTTGTGTGTATGTCAAGGCTAGTGGGAGTATAGTTAGCTTTTTGGTATTGTATGTGGATGACATACTACTCATAGGAAACGACATTCCAACCCTGCAGGAAGTAAAGTCCTGGCTTGGGAAGTGTTTCGCTATGAAGGACCTTGGTGAAGCTGCCTATATTTTAGGGATAAGGATCTTGAGAGATCAGAGTAAAAGACTAATTGGACTTAGTCAGAGTACCTACTTGGATAAGGTGCTGAAGAGATTCAGCATGCAGGATTCCAAGAAAGGAGAGTTACCCATCCAGAGTAACACCAGATTGAGTAAGACACAAAGCCCTAGCACTGAGGCTGAGATAGCAGAAATGAGTCGAACACCTTACGCTTCGGCTATAGGATCGATCATGTATGCTATGACGTGTACTCGACCCGATGTAGCTTTTGCCTTGAGCATGGTTAGCAGGTATCAGGCGAACCCTGGCAAGGCACAATGGACTGCGGTAAAGAATATCCTCAAGTACCTACGGAGGACTAAGGACTGGGTTCTTACCCTCGGTGGGAGTGATGACTTCAGAGTTGTAGGGTATAGTGATGCTAGCTTCCAGACTGATAGGGATAATTTCCGCTCTCAGTCGGGCTGGGTCTTTACCCTAAACGGAGGAGCAATTTCTTGGAAGAGTTCCAAGCAAGAGACAGTGGCAGATTCTACTTGTGAATCAGAGTATATTGCAGCTAGCGAGGCAGCAAAGGAGGCGATATGGCTGAAGAACTTCATTGGAGACCTTGGAGTTGTACCAGCTATTAAAGAGCCAATGGAAATTTTCTGTGATAGTGAAAGTGTTGTTGCCTTAGCCAAGGAACCAAGGGATCATGGGAGATCCAGACACATCGACAGAAAATACCATTTCATTAGACATCGGATCGAAGAAGGACACCTCGTGGCAAAGAGGGTATCATCAGATGAGAATCCGGCAGATCCCCTCACAAAGGGACTGACTCGGGTTAAGCATCTTCAGCATGCTCGGAGCATAGGGCTGAAGGATGATATTAGATTTAGTAGTTAGATAATCTCGAAATTTGTAAAGTGTAATTGACATTTGATGATGAATAAAAGTGTTTTATTTATGAGTAAAGTGTTACTATCTCTTGTCGATCGTTTACTATATTTCTTTTGCATGTTTTGACTTCCAGAATAATTTTGTTTGGTATAACATATTATTCAAACCTCCACAGTCGGTCATATGTTGGAAGTAGATATGAATCAAGACTGTCATGTTTGGTTGTAGAGGTCTTGGACAAGGCTACAACAATCATGAGTGCTCATAAGTTCTGAGCATTGGACTCAACCCACGCTCACTGGAATCACTTCATGGAATTCTATCTCGAGTGATCGTGAGACGGTAATATCATATAAGTCTTTAAACCTAGAGATATGATTTGTTACTTACAAGTTGGTTATGCATTGACTGTACGAAATCGCATTGGTAACTCGATGTTATAAAACGTACTTTTGTGTGTAATTCAATGAGTGGTAGAACAAACATATGAGTTGAAGTTTATCTGTTCCTTCTTGGATTAGAAGCTGATATCTGGGCCCCTCGATGATTTTGTTTTGACCCATGTACCGGGCCCGGTCAGAACTAAGTTGATGTGTTCAATTAAGTTCTATGTCAAACAAATTGGAAATCGGGAAACAAACTGCTGGACAATAAGTAAGACATTGTTCCATGTATTTCTCCGGCTGATATCTAGAACGGAGGATTATATGATCACTTATCTTAAATGGCGTACCATCATCTTCTCAGTTCCGAGAGACCTTGAAAGAGCTACGATTGCCGGTCGGTTCCTGAAGTACTAGAGATATAGTTATTAGACTTATCCAAGTGGGAGATTGTTGGATAAGGTGTCTAAGTCCATAACTATTTCGGGTGTGTACTTGACCCGACCCGGCATGGTCCATTTGGGTTGCATGGCACTAAGTAATTGGATAGACTAAATGAGAGAAATAACACTTGGAGATTATTAATATATTATAAGTTCTAATATATTAATAATATTATTTGATTAGTTGATCAAAGAATTAATTTGGAATTAATTAAGTGATCAAAGGATAACTAATTAAATATATGGGTTGATTATGTAAATCATCCATATCTTGTATAGTGGGCTAAGAGGCTCCATGGATTATCAAGTTGGGTTCTACCCATAGGATGCTCCATGGATGCTCCATGGGAGTTACAAACCCATGGGTCATGGAAATGAAGAGTCATGACACATTAGGGTTTACATGGTGTAACCCTAGATGTGTCAACACTATATAAGATTCCCATTCTCCACAAAATTGGCTACACAAGTTACACACTAAGAAACTAAAGGGCTTGGCCGATTTTGAGAAGTGTGTGTTATCTCAAGAGTCTTTCCAAGAGCATTTGGTGTTGTGTGAAGCATTTGAGGCATCACACTTGGGGTGCTAGGCTCACAAGGTTTCAAGGAACACAAGCAACAACAAGGTAAGTTATTCTATCTATGATTCAAGTTAAAATTGTTCCCCATGTATGCTAGATAGGAATATAACCTTGGAATTCAACTTTGCATGATAATTAGACAAACATAGATCCAAGGTTATTAGGGTTGCATGTACACTTAGGAAGTGTTAGAATGCTTAAAACCCATCAACCTTCTCCAATAGGGCACATCCCCTAACTACCATTCGAATATCCAAGGTATGCAGATGGCATATAAATCGATCACAATCAACCGCTCAAAAATAAAATACTTATACCGATAATGATGTAGAACCATAACAATATAATCATGCACAAATAAAAGAACTGAAAACGAAAATCACATACCTGCAACGTCCGGTGCTGATCGCGCCTCCAAGGTAGTCATCTGAAGAGCTCTGCCTCTTACCACAGGCGCCTCTGCACGTCCCTGACGGCCGTCTGTGATCCTCAAAGCTGCAGGGGCAGGTGCCATCACCCGTCATGCTGAAAACAAACTGGGGCACTGGGCCTTCTTGTGGCCCCGCTGATTGCAATGAAAACATAACAAGTCTGATCCCTGTGTGGTGGTAACAGTACAATCTCTGCTGAAATGACCAGTCCGACCGCACTTGTAGCAGCCAAACTCACCACCGCTACCACCCCTACACGCGCCCCCGTGCGCCCTGCAACACTTCCTGCACCGGCTGCGGTCCTGATAATCCCTCGATCTCGAATCCGATCCCTTGGGCCTTTTGCCCGAACCTGCGGCTACCTGAACCTCATCCGACTTCCTCTTCTGGATCTGCTCCAAATCGATTTCCCTCTCTCTAGCCCGAGAAATCAAATCTTCCAGCGTCTTACAGCTGGAACTGCTCACGAACTCCCTGATTTCATCCCTCAACATCTCATGGTATCGGGCTTTCTTCATCTCCTCATCCACAACATACTGCGGTACAAGAAGGGACCTCTCCCTGAACCTGGCGGTGATCTCCGCCACAGTCTCAGTGGTCTGCGTCAAATCCTGATACTCCCGTGCCAACCGCTGCACCTCAATAATCGGCGAAAACTCCGCCCTGAACCTGGCTGAGAAATTGCTCCAAGTCATCGCGTCTAACGCGACATCATCCCCCAAAGCATGACAAATCTCCTCCCAACAATCCCTCGCTCTGTGTTTCAGAAGACAGGAAGCGAGTCTGACCTTGTTCCCCTCAGGACACCGGCTCGTACGGAATGCGTTGGCAACATCAGCCAACCACCTGCTGCTAGCGATGGGGTCCCTAGCCCCATGATAATCCGGTGCCCCGCAAGCCCTGAACTCTCGAAATGTCAAGGTACGCGCTCCCATCAAAGCCATCATATCCGTAATGAAGGCTCCCAGCCTCTCATCTAAAATCTCCTGTATACCCTCCTTAACTGTGCCAAAGATCACAAGAGTCTGATCTAGAATACTGCGCGTAACCTCAGTTGATATCAACTCCCTCATTCGCTCCTCGAGCTGCTCGGCTCCTGAACCCGAGCCTGATCCATCTCCGACGCCTGATCCGCCCGCTGGTCTCTCTCGCAATGTCACCATACTGAAAATATAATACATCCTCTATCAGAATACTCATCACTTCTGCGAGACCAAACACACACACACCCTCCCAGGTTCCCAGTCTTGTCTCAGCCTTTCCCGAATCGACTACAGATCCTCTGCTTTCAGTAGTACGATCCTATACTAGCTTCCACATCTATCCGTACATTCCTCAGGAATTGCTTCGACTCCACCAGGTCCCATATCCACTACTATTGCTCCCAGCACTATCTCATCCTAGGCTTACCCTAGGGAAACCTCCGACTCAACTCAAACTAGTCCTCAGCTGCTGAAGGTCTCCTTGTAATGCCAATTATCCATCACCTGAATACCATCACATGTGACGAGGCTCAGATAATCCTTCGAGTAAAAGACTCGTCCCTAGAACGGTTGGACTCAGACAAGAGCTGCGCAATAGGGCCAAATTCGGTACTCTGAGATTATTCAACCCTAATCACATGTGACATGACGCATTCACCTAATGGCTAACTCCCATCACTCAGAATCCCACAATGCACAAAGCAAGCAACATTCAGACAAGGGAAAATCTAACCATAACATACTCAAGCAATCATATCCACATAGCAAGAATCTGCACCAGCATGCAACACAAACTCATAAACTCAGGCATAACCTAAATAGGCTATCCTACTACTATCTAATCATCACTATCATGCAACTCAAAGCACATACAATAGGCACATAAGGCATCCTCCCTAGATCCTTAGTCCTAGTCTAGCATGTTGTTCTACTAACTGATAATCATAACATAAACTTTTATGGGTATTTTGGGGTACTTACTTGAGCTCGGCTGATTGCATGCACCACACCCCTTTTCTCCTTTCAAAATTCTTTTCTTTCTGAGTTCTTTTGCTTTTCTAAAAATATTTTCTTTCTCAAACTCTTTTTACGAAACTGACTTTTCATTTTGAAAACTTCCATACCAATTCCTTAGTTTGAGTTCAGACACACCCGAGAGTATGTCCGAATCCCTCAAACCAAGGCTCTGATACCAACTTGTAACATCCCAAAATTCAAGACTAAAAATTTTCTTTTAATAAAATATTACTTAAAGCAAAATCATCAATCCAAATATAATCAAAGTATTAATTTCCAAAACACATGTTCATTATCATAGTAAAACATTCCCAGGCTATCTAATCTATGGTGTGTGCCATGCGATCACCCCGAGCTCTTCCCACTGCTACCGGAAGTACCTGAAAGCAAAACTATAAACCGTAAGCACGAAGCTTAGTTAATTCCTCGACCTACCACATACCATGCATAACCACATACTGCACATACTAGGCCACGCCCGCTAACCTGGGCCTCGCCCCCTACCTCGGGCCTCGCCCGCTACAACAAGCCCGCCACTCCAGGCCCTGCCTGGCTTCGTGGCCCGCTCGGATACAGATCTATTTCACTTAGGCCTCGCCTGTCACAAGGCCTCGCCTGCTAACATATAATAGCACATAAACATATCATATCACATAAGCTAAACACATACTAACGGATCTTGTCCGAAGGTCTCGCCTGTCTCTGGGCCTCGCCCTTATCCTGCTACTAATGAGTCATGGAACCCCGTCCATGCTCCTACTGATAGTGAGATACGGGCCCAGCCCACACTCACTCTTTCCCTAACTTGGGCCTCGCCCCTGATCTGCTGCTAATGAGATGTGGAACACCATCCACACTCTGCTATTGGTGAGATACGGGACCTCGCCCATACTCACCTCCCTACTAGGCACATACAAGTATCACACAGACAACAAGTATAAACTATCACATAAACCATTCCTTGGGCACCCACCCGCTATCATTGGACCTCGTCCCGAATATCATACTAGCATACTGTGCCTAGGGCTAACCCCCGGGTCTTCTAGTCATAACTGGGCCGACATTGTGGCCGTAGGCCCATTCACACAAAGGGAAACTCACCTGCACTGGCTGAACTTGCTGATGAACCCACTAGCTGCTGCCCGACAACTCTCTGAACTCCTGCTCCACTCGCTCCCCGAGCTACCAATATCAATGCAACACTACGTCTAACTGACCCCCGAAAGACAACCAAGTCAACTCTGGTAAAAGTCAAAGTCCTGGTCAAAGTCAACCTTCCAGGTCAACCCAACTCGCCGAGTCACCCTATTGACTCGCCGAGTTCATATGTTCAGAGTCCTTCATTCGCGACTCGAATCGCCGAGTCTATCGATTTCCGAGTCCTTACCTGTCCAACTCACCGAGTCTCCATTCGACTCATTGATTCGAGTCTCAACTCGAAGGGTTTGGGGTTTCGCCACCTGACTCGCCGAGTCCAAGAACAGACTCGCCGAGTCCAAGACAACCTTCAACAGACTCACCGAGTTGTTCATCCAACTCGCCGAGTTCCTGCCCAACTTCATCTGACTCGACGAGCTGTTCATCCCACTCGTCGAGTTCCTCCAATCCTTCATGCTACTCGCTGAGTCCACTCAAAGGACTCGCTGAGTCCATTCAGATCTCAATACATGCAGTGGACTTTTGAGTCATGCATGGACTCCAAACTGTAGATCTACCCTTCCCAAGCCTATTCCTCACGTAAAGTTGCAAACTTTACGTGTAGGGAAGGAGATCTCGGCAAAATACACCATAAACTAGGGTTTAAGTCAAAGAGGCTCCATAATCAACTCAAGGGTAGATACTTTATGCTTCTCAAGACCATAATATGCTTAGATCCGAAGTAGCAACTTCAGATATGGCTTCTAACTCAAATGGATGCCATCATGGCTAAAAAGCCCCAAAACTCACACATAGATCTAGGTGCAAAAGAGTCCAAGAACTAGTTTATTACCTCCAAATGCTCAGAAATATCTTCCCAATCCCAGATCTATAGCCCCTTCTTGCACCTCCAAGATCCTTCTTCCTTCTCCAAGTTTTAATGCACTCTTCAAGGCAACAATTGGCTCAATCAATGGATATGGCGGTAGGGTTTGGTGTTCTGGGTGAAAGAGGCAGTAAAGGAACTCTAGGGGAGAGAATGAGACGTTTAAATAGGCTCCAAGTCCCGAATTTAGGGTTTTCCTCGCACAAACCAGACTCGCCGAGTCCCCTTGGCCAACTCGCCGAGTCGGTCACTTACTCCTCGACCCGGATCCTGCTCGGACTCGCCGAGTTCCTCCTTGGACTTACCGAGTCTCCCCTTAAAGTTAGGGTTTTCCTTCCTTTCTTGGCCTTCAAAACTTTGGGTGTTACATTATCTTCATTAAATTGACTAGCCCTAATCTACGGGCGTTACAATTATCTCCCCCTTAGGATGATTACGTCCTGGAATCATCGACGAAATAGGATTCGTATACTGACTCCATAAGTTATCTCTGCATCCTAAGTAATAACCTTGATGCTCAATTCTGCATCAGCTCTTCGTACTATGTTGGACTTCTACTCATGACCTTCGAGTTACCAAATTAAACCTTATCGAGGACTCCTTCTTATTCTTAGGATAAATTCTTTCATTTATCTATTGTAACACACCGATGGGTCGTGTTCTAACGACCTCTCATCATAGTTGGACTCAATTTGATATGACCACTAGGGTCGGAATAACAACCATATTACTAGTCATTATCGAAACAAGGGTAATGACATACTCAAATAAAACGGAATCAATCATTAGCTTCTTGGTAACCTTGTGACTTTCCTCGATCCAAGTGCGAGTCCTGTGCTTCCGGTAGTATAGATCTCTACTACCATTCACACCTACTCATACTCGTCCCAAGTATTGTCTTGCAGTCCCCAAGTCCTAAAATCACAAACAATTTAACACATACTAATGTGTCCAATTAATCATAAAAATTCTCCTAGACTCTACTAGGACTTCTTCCATGCGTATCTTCAATCATCAACTCCACATCAACTCGATTGGTGATGGAAATACCAGACGATGAGACAATTTCAAGAATTTCTATAATCGTTCCATCGTCCTGCCAATCGAAGGTGTACTTCAAACGTATCGTACTCCTCTAAACGTTCCACTATTTTGTCAAACATAAACTAAAGGCAAGACACCACTCTTACGATATCTTCCGATAGGTGTCATTCACTATCATAAGCCTTTCATTTCCTCCATTTACACAATTCTCTACGAGTCTTCACCATAACATTTTGTACATCCCAGCAGACGTTCGATGCATCGGGCGAGAATTTAAGATAGGAAAGTTTTTTTTACGATAGACGTATAAATGTCCTATCACTCCGAAACGTTTACATGCTAGTTCTAATATCGTATCAAACGATTAGAATCCTAAACACATAAGGTCTCTAGATCCGGTCGGCAACAGAACGTAGATACGAACAAATAATAGCATATATGGAAAACATATAACATTTAGCACATAAAAGCATTTTAGGCATCATTCCTAAAATATACTAGTGCTCGTGTCTTAAAATATGGTAGACACTCATCTCACAATCATCGCTTAGCATTCTAAGTTTATCTCTAGAAATCCTACAAATTCCTAGTTCGCTTAAACTAATGCTCTGATACCAACTGTGACATCCCCAAATTTCACGGCCAGAAAAGACTGATTTGTTTATGCTTTGTTTTATAAAATCAGAGTAATCCTTTGATTAAAAGAGTTGCAGAATTTGTTCCCAAAACAAGATATGATAAAAACTTATCAAAACATTTCTCAAAGAGAATGTATTTTCATTAAATAATAAAACCTCGGGATGTCATGTTTAATACAAACACATAAGCATAAACAGAACATACATTTATTTACTCTAGTGATTTACATCTCCTTTAATCTCTCATTTCGAAGCAACTTCGTATCGATACCTGTGATACAATTAAACTGAGTGGGTCAGGCTTAGGAGCCTGGTGAGCATATAGGGTTTTCAACCAACAATAATATAATTATTATGTTTAATCGTCAAAAAATCTACCCAATTACCCATCCCCATTATCTTCTTTATTTCTTTAGATTTTACCCTAGGAATCAACTATCATTTATTCATTCGTTCCTAAGGATTGACCTAAGGAATTGGCACGAAGTCCATTGCTGCCAAAGTTTATCTATCAGGTACTAATTCCATAGCTATCAGACGCTAACTCCATAGTCACCAAGGTTCACTTAACTGGCGCTAAATCCATAGTCGCCAAGGTTCGCGTATACGGTACTAAATCCATAGCTACCAAGGTTTATCTTGTTCATTGACAGTATCATACTCGAGATCCCTCTCTCAATACATGCTAATGGATTACTAACAAGTTTATCTTACTTATTGACAGTATCATACTTGAGATCCCTCTCGCAATACATGCCAATGGTTACTAACAGGTATATCTTTCTTATTGACAGTATCATACTCGAGATCCCTCTCGCAATACATGCCAATGGATTACTAACAGGTTTATCTTATTTACTAACAATATCATACTCGAGATCCCTCTCGCAATACATGCCAATGGATTACTAGCAGGTTTATCTTGCTTATTGACAGTATCATACTCGAGATCCCTCTCGCAATACATGCCAATGGATTAATAACATGTCTATCTCTTTTATTGACAATATCATATTCGAGATTCCTCTTACAATACATGTCAATGGATTAGTAACAGGTTTATCTCTATTCCTGATGCCTACTCACGAATCTAATGCTAACCTTTTGATCTTATTATCCAACTCATCTTTTATCCTACACCAACTATCTCATCTACCCATGTCCTACCTAACATATTTGTAGATACAAAATACATATAAAGATTAACTCATTTAACACCTATATAAAACATTCATTCAGCACTCATCTCAAATAAACAACAATGTATAAACATATAGCACGTATTTCATAGCAAATACTTAATATATTTGTGTTAGAAGAAAGTGACCACACACTCACCTGATTAGAAGATGATCGGACAGGACTACGACTTGCAGAAGTAGTATTCTTAGGTAGATCTGGAAGATCTCCACAAAAATCGGGCTCCTCGCGGGCAGAGCTTCGGCTCAGAAATTTGACTTCTTGGGATCTTCGATCATCGGTACTTGCTTCGAGTCTCGGGGTTGATACCGGGGCTTCGAGGGTACTTCTTTGCATGTAAATCGATGCAATGCAGGTGAGAGATGAGAGAATGAGCAACCAAACTCGGTTGGCCCTTCAAATCTATTTATAGGGCAAAATTGGCCCTTGCCACGTCGTGACACCTTTTTCCACGTCGTGGGCTTGGTCGTCACTACATGCGTCATCGCAAGTTGCATATGGGGGACTCCTGGAGGTGTCAGAAGACTTGCCATGTCGTCGCACTGCTTGCCACGTCGTGGTATCTGACAGTTTTGAGGTTTCGCGCCCCGAACTTCAGAAATTCATAACTTTCGCATACGAACTCCGTTTAGGACGTTCTTTATATCGCCGAGAAGGTGAGATTATGCTTTACAACTCTCTTTTAGACTCCATTGGCTACTTTTGACTTTATTTTTAATATATTATAATTATATTACTAATATATTATTTTTAGTAGGCCGGGACAGGAAAACTCCGTTATAAACTCATAACTCCTTCGTCTGACGTCCGTTTTCATCTGTCTTTTTGTCATTGGACTACTATCGAAGACATATTCCACTCTCGCTTAGATCACTGAGGATAGAGATCTATCTACCTTAAATTCACTATTTACATCGCGCTGGGTCGTGCTGGTTTTGTCGCGAAACTTCGACAGGTCATAACTTCTTCGTTATAACTCGGATTTTGGCGTTCTTTATATGCACGGAAACCTTGTGAAATATACTACAACATGGTTAAGATTAATCCTTCTAAATAATCTTCCATCAAAAAGTCATTTTTGATTCTTATCGTCATTAAATTGACTAGCACTGATCTACAAGCGTTACAATTATCTCCACCTAGGATGATTATGTCCCGGAATCATCAACGAAATAGGATTTGTATACTGACTCCATAAGTTATCTTTGTATCCTAAGTAATAACCTTAATGCTCAATTCTACATCTGCTCTTCGTACTATGTTGGACTTCTACTCATGACCTTCGAGTTACCAAATTAATCCTTATCGAGGACTCCTTCTTATTCTTAGGATAAATTCTTTCATTTATCTATTGTAACAGACCGGTGGGTCGTGTTCTAAATACCTCTCATCATAGTCGGACTCAATTTGATGTGACTACCAGGGTCGGAATAACAACCATTTTACTAGTCATTACCGAAACAAGGGTAATGACATACTCAAATAAAACGGAATCAATCATTAGCTTCTTGGTAACCTTGCGACGTTCATCGATCAAAGTGCGAGTCCTATGCTTCTGGTAGTATAGATCTGTACTACCATTCATGCCTACTCATACTCGTCCCAAGTATTGTCTTGCAGTCCCCAAGTCCTAAAATCACAATCAATTTAACACATACTAATGTGTCCAATTAATCATAAAAATTCTCCTAGACTCTACTAGGACTTCTACCATGCGTATCTTCAATCATCAACTCTATTTCAACTCAATTGGTGATGGAAATACCAAACGATGAGACAACTTCAAGAATTTCGCCAATCGTTCCATCATCCTGCCAATCGAAGGTGTACTTCAAACGTATCATACTCCTCTAAATGTTCTACTATTTTATCAAACATAAACTAAACGCAAGACACCACTCTTACGATATCTTCCGATAGGTGTCATTCACTATCATAAGCCTTTCATTTCCTCCATTTACTCAATTCTCTACGATTCTTCACCATAACGATTTGTACATCCAAGCAGACGTTCGGTGCACCGGGCGAGAATTTAAGATAGGAAGGTTTTTCTTTACGATAGACGTATAAATCTCCTTATCACTCCAAAACGTTTACATGCTAGTTCTAATATCGTATCAAACGCTTAGAATCCTAAACACATAAGGTCTCTAGATCTGGTCGGCAACAGACCATAGATCCGAACAAATAATAGCATATATGGAGAACATTTAACATTTAGAACATAAAAGCATTTTAGGCATCATTCCTAAAATATACTAGTTCTCGTGTCTTAAAATATGGTAGACACTCATCTCACAATCATCGCTTAGCATTCTAAGTTTAAGTCTAGAAATCCTACAAATTCCTAGTTCGCTTAAACTAATGATCTGATACCAACTGTGACAACCCCAAATTTCACGGCCAGAAAAGACCGATTTGTTTATGCTTTGTTTTATAAAATTAGAGTAATCCTTTGATTAAAAGAGTTGCGGAATTTGTTCCCAAAACAAGATATGATAAAAAAATTATCAAAACATTTCTCAAAGAGAATGTATTTTCATTAAATAATAAAACCTTGGGATGTCATGTTCAATACAGACACATAAGCATAAACAAAACTTACATTTATTTACTCTAGTCATTTACATCTCCTTTAATCTCTCAGTGCAAAGCGGCTTCGTATCGATACCTGTGATACAATTAAATTGAGTGGGTCAGGTGTGGGAGCCTGGTGAGCATATAGGGTTTTCAACCCACAATAATATAATTATTATGTTTAATCGTCAAACAATCAACCCAATTACCCATCCCCATTATATTCTTTATTTCTTAAGGTTTTACCGTAAGAATCAACTATCATTTATTCATTCGTTCCTAAGGATTGACCTAAGGAATTGTCACGAAGTCCATTGTTGCCAAAGTTTATCTATCAGGTACTAAATCAATAGCCATCAGACGCTAAGTCCATAGTCACCAAGGTTCACTTAACAAGCGCTAAATCCATAACTTTCGCGTACGGGCTCCGTTTTTGACGTTTTTATATGCACGCGTTGGCGGGAACATATTCTACACCTTTAGTTTAGACTTCGTCAGCTAGTTTTGATTTTATTTTTAATATTATGATTTTTAATAGACCGGGACAGGAAAATCCATAAAAAATTCATAACTTCTTCATCCGACGTCCGTTACCTTCTATTCTCGTTTAGGTTGTATCGGCTAAATATCGCTCGATCTAAAATTCAATTTTTTAGTTGTCTACTGCTAATCCGAAATTTAGAAAAAGCATAACTTTTGATGAGATTTAGGCATAAGAAACATTCCTTTGTGCTCATGCAAACCCTAATGCATGGATCTAGGTTTCACTATTGAACATGCTTTGATTCCAAGACTTACAAACCCTAATCTAGCATATAAACAACTAAATTAACATATAGAATCAGATCTAGATGTTTACCTCTTCAATTGTTGGCTTAGATCTTCTCTTTCTTCTTTTATTGAGCTTAGAGTCACAAATGCAACTCCTCTAATGGTTCACAAACCCCACAATCAAGAATGAAATATGAGAGAGGGAGAGAGAGGCTAGAAATCGGCCTAAGGATCTCTTAGAATCAAGTGCTAGCCGAATTCAATGCCCTAGGGGTCATATTTATAGTTACAGGTTACTCGGGTTTCACTCTAAACCCTAATGGACAGCTTAGCCACCAAGCAGCCCATGGAACCTTCTGGAAAAAGGCCTTGGACGAAAATATGATGGTTACCCATCAAAATTTCGTTCCCCCTTAAGCCCATTAGGTTTCCTTAGCCTAAAACTCAACTATCATACATTTGACAGTTTATACCCCTTTATTCAATTAATCTCTTTTGATCATCAAATTAATTCCTAATTAATTTATGACCAATACTAATTAAATAAATATGATTTCTCCTTTAATATATTATTCTTATAATATATTTATAAATCATAATACTCTCTCTTTCTCCTTAAATTACCTTGTCAAGTTGCTTTGGAGAAGGCAACCCAAAAGGACCATGCACAACCGGGTCAAGTACATACCAAATATAGTTACGGGCTTAGACACTATTCCAACAGTCTCCCACTTGGATAAGTCTAGTAACTATATCTCACATATGACTTCAGAATCCGATTAGCAATCGTTGCTCTTATACTTCGCTGTCAACTCTGATCAATTTGTCCTTTAGATAAGGGATCGTATAATCCTCTGTTCTGGATATCATGCTGACAATGCTTATTGTCCAACAGTAGTTCCTTGATTTCCGATTTGTTCGACATAGAATTTAGTTGAACACATCAACCTCATTCTGACCGGGCCCGACACATAAGTCAAACCAAATCATCAAGTGGCCAATATATCACTTTTATTCTCATAGAATAAAAGGAACATATCAACTTCGACTCATATGCATCTATTATTTACTAATGGATCATACACAATAATGTGTTTTATAACATCAAGTTACTGTTGCGTTTACACATTATCAATGTACAACCAACCAGCAAACAACAACCATATCTCTAAGTTTTAAGACTATATGATCTTATCGCTTTGCGATCACTTAAGATAAAACACCACTAAGTGATACAACAAACTCGGGTTTAATCCAATGCTCAACTCATATTCATAAGCACTCATGAACTTTGCAGCAAACCTTTGCTATGTCTAAAACCTTTTAGACAATCTACAAACAATTCATGACAGTCTTCATTCATATCTACTTCCAAAATATGACCGACTGTGGACCTTTTGAATAATCATATCATTCAAGAAGTCAAAACATGCAAAATGGAAACAATAGATAAATAACCAACACAAGATAGTAGCTTTACTCATAAATAACACATTTTATTTATTCATCGAATGTCAAGTACAAACTATCTATTACACATTTCCTATCTAATCCAAACTTATATCATCCTTCAGCCCAATGCTCCTAGCGTGCTGCAAGTGTTTAACCCTACTCAGTCCCTTCGTAAGGGGATCTGCTGGGTTTTCTTCCGATGATACCCTCTTCACAACGAGGAGTCCCTCTTCTACCCGATGTTTGATGAAATGGTATTTTCTGTCAATATGTTGAGATCTGCCATGATCTCTCGGTTCCTTGGTCAAGGCAACTGCTCCTTCATTATCACAGAAAATTTCCATCAGCTCTTTTATGGATGGCACAACTCCAAGGTCTCCAATGAAGTTCTTCAACCATATAGCCTCCTTTGACGCTTCGCTTGCCGCAACATACTCTGATTCGCACGTTGAATCAGCTACGGTCTCTTGCTTGGAACTTTTCCAAGTCACTGCTCCTACATTTAGGGTAAAGACCCAGCCCGACTGCGATCGGAAGTTATCCCGATCTGTCTGAAGACTAGCGTCACTGTACCCTCGTACCCTTAAGTCATCACTCCCACCGAGGACTAGAAACCATTCCTTGGTCCTCCGAAGGTACTTAAGAATATTCTTAACTGCAACCCAATGAGCTCTACCAGGATTCCCTTGATATCTGCTGACCATGCTCAAGGCGAAGGCCACATCAGGGTGAGTACAAGTCATAGCGTACATGATAGAGCCTACTGCGGAAGCGTAAGGTACTCGGCTCATATCAGCTATCTCTGCCTCTGTACTCGGGCTCTGAGTCTTACTCAGCTTGGTATTGCTTTGGATTGGCAACTCCGCTTTCTTGGAATTTTCCATACTAAAACACTTTAGTACCTTTTCCAAGTATGTATCCTGACTGAGTCCTATCAATCTCTTTTCCCTGTTTCTTACTATTCTTATTCCCAGAATATAAGCAGCCTCTCCGAGGTCCGTCATAGCGAAACAATTCCCAAGCCAGGACTTGACCTCCTGCAAGGTTGGGACATCATTTCCTATGAGTAGTATGTCGTCGACATACAATACGAGGAAGCTTACTATACTCCCACTAGCTTTGACATACACACAAGATTCATCTTCGCTTTGCAGAAAGCCAAACTCTTTAACCTTCTCGTCAAAACAAAGATTCCATCTGCGAGACGCTTGTTTCAATCCATAAATGGATTTCTCAAGCTTGCATACTCTATTTGGATACTTCGCATCGACAAAACTCTCTGGCTGATTCATGTAGACATCCTCAGCCAACTTTCCATTAAGGAAAGCGGTTTTCACGTCTATCTGCCATATTTCATAATCATGAAATGCAGCTATGGCAAGCATCACCCTAATAGACTTTATCTTCGCAACCGGTGAGAAGGTCTCATCATAGTCAACTCCGGGAGCTTGAGTAAAGCCCTTCGGAACCAATCGCGCATTATAAGTATGCACTTTCCCATCCATGTCCGTCTTCTTCTTGAAGATCCACTTGCACCCGACTGTCTTACGACCCGGTACATTATCAACCAAATTCCAAACTTGGTTGTTGTACATGGACTGAATCTCGCTGTCCATCGCCTCTTTCCATTTTTCAGACTCTGGGCCTGCCATGGCTTCCTTATAGCTGCTAGGTTCATCTAAATTTACTAGTGTGCTATCACTAATAAATGTATCCCCTTCAGTAGTAATATGAAAACCATAAAACTGGGGTGGAACACTAGCCCTAGTGGAACGTCGAAGAGGTAAGGACTCGTCAACAGGTTCAACAGGAGTTTCCTCCTCAAGTTGAGTGTCAGTGTCAGAGGTTCCTTCATCGCTTTGATCTTGAATTTCTTCAGGTTCAATTTGCCTCCCACTGTCTTCTTGGCCTATCAATTCCCTTTCTCGGAAAACTCCTCTTCTAGAAACGAAGACAACATTGCCACTCGGTCTATAGAAAAGGTAGCCAAAAGACTTCTGCGGATAGCCGATGAAATAACACTTCTCACTACGAGGTTCTAGTTTGTCGTGAGTCTCTCGTCTAATGAAAGCCTCGCAACCCCAAACCTTGATATGTGCCAATGAGGGAGCCTTCCCTGTCCACATCTCGTGAGGAGTTTTGGAAACCTTCTTAGTGGGAACTAAGTTAAGTATGTGGGCGGCAGTCTCTAAGGCATACCCCCATAAAGCTATCGGTAACGAAGTCCGACTCATCATAGAACGAACCATGTCCAACAAGGTTCGATTACGTCTCTCAGCCACACCATTTAGTTGTGGCGTCCTCGGAGGCGTCAATTGCGAAACGATTCCGCATTCTTTTAGATAGTCGTGAAACTCAAGACTTAGGTACTCTCCTCCTCGGTCTGACCGAAGCATCTTGATTTTCCTGCCCAGCTGATTCTCCACTTCATTCTTAAACTCTTTGAACTTTTCAAAGGTTTCCGACTTTTTCTTGATTAAGTAGATATATCCATATCTGCTATAATCATCTGTAAAAGTCACGTAGAAGCAGCAAGCATCCCTTGTGGTGGATCTAAAGGGCCCACATACATCGGTGTGTATGAGATCCAATAAACCCTCACCCCTTTCACAAGTACCAGTAAAGGTTGACTTGGTCATCTTCCCAAGTAAACAAGATTCACACGTGTCATCGTCCCTAAGGTTAAATGACTCCAACACTCCATCCTTCTGGAGTTGGGCTATGCGTTTCTTGTTGACATGGCCAAGGCGACAATGCCACAAGCATGCTTTGTCTAGACTAGTAGACGAATCAATATTCAAAACATTATTTCCTAAATTATCAACAATCATCACAGATTCCTAAATCCCATTACAAGGTAATGCATTGAAATAAAAGACACCATTCAAATAAACGTTAATAGAACCATCATTATTATCAAAAAAAATATCTGAAACCTTGTCTAAACAACCCGTGAAATGAAATAATGTTTCTCGCCATATTTGGCGCATAACAGCAATTCTCTAAATCTATCCCTAACCCATTATTTAACACTAAAGAATAAACACCGACTCTGGTCACAGGCGACGATCTTCTGTTTCCCATAATCAGGTTCATCTTCCCATGTTCCATCTCCCTACTTCTTTTTAGGCCCTGCATATCAGAACAAATGTGGTAACCACACCCCGTATCAAGAACCCATGAAGTAGCAAATGATGAGTTATTAGATTTAATAGAATACATACCTGCAAAAGTGGGCTTGATCTTCCCATCTCTTTTGGGCTTTATTGGGCCGAAAAGTTCATTTTTGGCCCATTATGCTTAAAAATTCACATTTTAATCCTTTAAAAGAGTAAATTTCTAGAAAATACATTTTTGAAACTGTTTTGACTCATCTCGACCATCAGAATTTTCATTTTTGTCATTTTGGGCCCCTTGAATTTATATTTTCAACATTTTGAGCCCAAAAATGGGTTTTTAGCCCAAAAATGTTCATATTAACCAACTTTGTTATTTTTCTAGAAATGATTTGTGTGTAATAATATGATTTACACTTGTTTCATACAACCTAATGTAAATATCAGTTTTAAGGACTTTTTGACTAGATCCAACACCACAATCACATAAGAACATATATATAAAGATAGAAATCACACAAAGCATACATATACTTATAGATCTACACATTTGCTTGTATCCCCCCCCATAAAACTTATAAAAACCAAAAAAATAGGGGGTATGAAGCTCACCTTGAGTTGCGGTTTCGATTTGAAGAAGAAAAGAGAAGAGTTTGTTGCTATTTCGGCCCTAGCAACCTTTCCTTGGAAGATCTCAAATTTAAGGGGTTCTAAGATACAAGATCATGATTTCATATGAGTTAAGAAGAGATTTTTGGATAGATCAAGGAGTCTAAAGTGTGGATCCAAGCATCAACTTACCTAGATGATGATTTTTGTGAAGAATCCTCCTTGCAAAGACCTTGAATCTCGAAATTTTTGAAGAAGGAGTGAGGAGATGTTCTTCAAGACTTAGAGAGAATGGAGTGAATTGTTGTGAGTGTGTGTGTTGTGTTCGGCCGAGAGCAAGAGAGAGAGAGAGAAAGAAATAGATCTTGAGGTGATATGTGCATTGAAGTATGAGATAAGATGCATGGAAATCAAATATGTAAAAATGAGGTGGCTATGAAAGTCAACTCTCTCTTTTTTTTACATGGGCTTGGGCCGAAAATTAGAGAGGGAGAGAAAAGAATTTGGGCCTTGCATGCTTAAGCCTTCTCCATGTTTATGTTAAGTGGTGTTTGGTCCAAATAACCATAATTATGATTTTTATGACCTATTAGGGCTACATTAGGTTAAATATGGCCCAAAATGGTGCATATAATTGATTTATTTCATTCTAGGCCCAATATGGCCCAAAATGTTGAAATAAATGGAAGTGGGTCCAATTAGAGCCCATTTGAAGGTTCTAAGCCCAAGATGGTCAAATTGGAAGCTTATTGGTCCATTGGGCCCAATAAGGAAGTCCTAGTCCAAAATGGACCTAAACAAGAACTTCTAGAGTTTCCCATTTCCTTGTTGACCATTTGAAATGCTTGTATGGTGTATTTGATTGCAATTTTTGTTGTCATAGAATAAGCATCATTCATGCTCTTATGTTTTTGATTCAAAATTTTACTTATGTGTTGTAGTTACAAGGCACAAAATTTCTAGTTGTGACATCATCCCCCCGTTAGAGTGAATTTCGTCCTGAAATTCTGTTTGAAAGCTAGATTTGAGAATGCTAGAATAGGTGGGTGTACTTTTGCTTCATTTGATCTTCGCGTTCCCACGTGAATTCTAGCCCACGCTTTGCGTTCCACCGTACTTTCACGATCGGGATGCGACTTTCCTTAGTACGCTTCACCTCCCAGTGCATGATTTCAACCGGTTCTTCAACGAATAGGAGATTATGATTGATTTCAATCTCGTCAAGGGGAATGACGAGGGTTTCATCTGACAGGCACTTCTTTAGATTAGAGACATGGAACACGGGGTGCACACTGTTTAGCTTTGCGGGTAGTTGCAGTTTATACGCCACTGGACCTATTCGGGCGATGATCTCGAAAGGTCCAATGTATCGTGGGTTCAGTTTTCGCCGTTTTTCGAAACGAACGACTCCTTTCCAAGGTGAGACTTTTAACCGTACTTGATCCCCGACCTGAAATTCTAAGGGCTTTCGCCGTTTATCGGCATAGCTCTTTTGTCGGTCGCGCGATGCTTGTAATCGAGCTCTGATTTGAACGATCTTTTCCGTGGTTTCACGAATGATCTCCGGTCTCGTCAGCGCCTTGTCCGATGTGAGTGCTTTTGCTAGCTGGGTGTCTCCCACCTCAGCCCAACATAACGGTGATCTACACTTACCCCCGTACAGTGCTTCAAAAGGGGCGACCTTGATGCTCGAATGGTAACTGTTGTTGTACGAGAATTCGACTAAAGGTAAGTGGGTATCCCAAGACTTCCCAAAGTCTATCACACATGTGCGAAGTATGTCTTCGAGCGTTTGAATGGTTCGTTTGCTTTGACCATCCGTTTGTGGGTGGTAAGCGGTGCTCATGTCGAGATGGGTTCCAAGTGCTTTCTGGAGTGATTGCCAAAAACGTGAAGTGAACCTACTATCTCTATCTGAGATAATAGACAGTGGTACTCCGTGGAGTCTCACGATTTCTCGAATGTATAATCGCGTAAGTTTCTCCATCTTGTAGGATTCCTTTGTTGGCAGAAAATGAGCGGATTTCGTCAGTCGGTCGACTATTACCCATATGGTGTCTAGTCCATCTGACGTCTTGGGTAGCTTGGTCACGAAATCCATAGAAATCCCTTCCCATTTCCACTTAGGGATTACCGGTTGCTGTAATAACCCTAAGGGATTCTGGTACTCCACCTTTACCTTGGCACAAGTAAGGCACTTACTAACATAGGTGGCAATTTCCGCCTTCATGTTAGGCCACCAATAGTGTTGTTTCCTTCATGACTAACATAGGTGGCAATTTCCGCCTTCTTGTCTGAGCCGGGATGGATGGAGTATCGCGTCTTGTGAGCTTCCTTCATGACTACCTCCCTAAATCCTCCGAGTTTAGGGACCCAAATACGGTTCATGAAATAGTATACTCCGTTCTCTCTCACCTCTAGATTCTTTTCCATTCCGCGTAGAGCTTCGCTTGCTCTGTTTTCCATCTTCATGGCATCTGACTGGGCTAATCCGATCTTGGTGGTTAGGTGAGATTGGATGGTTATCGAGAGAGTTTTCGCACGACGATTAGGGTACTCCTTCCGGCTCAATGCGTCAGCTACCACGTTGGCCTTGCCCAGATGGTACCTGATTTCACACTCGTAATCGTTTAGTAATTCGACCCATCTTCGTTGCCTCATATTCAGCTCTTTTTGATTCAGGATATGCTGGAGACTTTTGTGGTCTGTGAAGATGGTGCACTTTGTACCATAAAGGTAATGCCTCCACATCTTCAGAGCAAAGACCACGGCTCCCAATTCCAGATCATGGGTTGTATAATTCACTTCATGCGCCTTTAGTTGGCGGGATGTGTAAGCTATCACCCTTCCACGCTGCATGAGAACGTAACCTAAGCCCTGATTCGATGCGTCACAGTAGACCACGAAATCTTCCGTTCCCTCCGGTAGAGATAGTACCGGGGCACTACAGAGGGCTTGCTTCAGGGTTCGGAATGCAACCTCTTGCTTGTCCGTCCATTTGAATGATACGCCTTTTTGCGTAAGTGAGGTAAGTGGCTTGGCGATCTTAGAGAAGTTTTGAATAAACCTCCTATAGTAGCCTGCTAGACCTAAGAATTGACGAATTTCCGTGGGTGTTGTCGGGACGGCCCATCCTTCGGCGGCTTTGACCTTGGAAGGATCCACATGAATTCCTTCTTCACTAACAACATGACCTAGGAAGTTCACACTACGGAGCCAAAACTCACACTTGGAGAGTTTTGCGTATAGCTTTTTCGATCGCAGAGTTTCTAGAATTTGTCGGAGATGTTGACTATGCTCTTCCTCGCTTCGGGAATAGACGAGAATGTCATCAATGAAGACAATGACAAAGTTGTCGAGGAATGGTCGACAGATTCGGTTCATCAGATCCATAAATGCGGCAGGAGCATTCGTTAGACCGAAGGGCATTACGACAAATTCATAATGTCCGTAACGAGTTCGGAAAGCGGTTTTAGGAATATCCTCTTCCCGGACTTTGATTTGATGGTATCCGAACCATAAATCTATCTTAGAAAAGTAACTAGCTCCTTGGAGCTGGTCAAATAGATCATCGATTCGTGGGAGTGGATAGCGATATTTGATAGTGAGTTTGTTTAACTCTCTGTAATCGATGCACATCCTAAAAGATCCGTCCTTCTTTTTGACAAACAGGACCGGAGCTCCCCATGGCGAGTAACTAGGTCGGATGAATCCCTTGTCCAGGAGTTCGCTGAGTTGACTGGACAATTCCTGTATTTCAGCAGGAGCTAGCCGATAGGGCGATTTAGCGAGAGGGGTTGCTCCTGGAACGAGATCAATTCGGAATTCAACTTGCCTTTCTGGGGGTACTCTAGGAAGATCTTCAAGAAATACGTTTGGAAATTCACGTGCTACTGGAATATCTTGAATGTTAGTCTCTTCCTTGGTTTTATCCACTACGTGAGCCAGGAATGTAAAATCTTTCTTTCATAGATGCTTTTGTGCCTGGATGCACGAGATGAGGCGAAGGTTCGTGTTGGGTTTGTCTCCGTAAATAACTAAGGTTTCATGATTAGGAAGGCGAAGACAAACGACCTTCTCGTGACACATAATCTCAGCATGGTAGAGGCTTAACCAGTCCATGCTAATAATCACATTGAAACTCCTAATGGTCACATGCATTAAGTCTATTCGAAAGACGTGTTGGTTCAGGGTTAGGGTACATCCGATGTAGATTTCCCCCGTGGATTCGGTTTTCCCATTGGCCATTTCCACCGTAAAGGTTTCATTGAGCTTCTGGGGTTGTTGTTTTAATAAATGCTTAAACTTATTGCTTACGAAACTTCGCTCCGCTCCGGTGTCAAATAGGATGCATGCATAAGTGTGGTTTAGGGGAAACATACCGGTAACGACTACGGGATCCTGAATTGCTTCCCCCTGACCCATGGCCAGCACCCTTCTCGTTCCTCCATTTCCGGGATGGTTGTTGTTAGGGCAGTCTCGGCAGAAATGCCCAGTCCTCCCACACCTATAGCAGGTGTGGCTAGGCCCTGCTTTGTTGCCGCCGGTGTTGATGTTGTTGTTGTTGCGGGTGTTGTTGCTATTTCCCTGTTGTTGGTTCTGGGGAGGGTAAGTCCTGTAGTACCTTGTCGTGTGTCCCTTCCGATTACAACTGGTGCACTGCAACTCCTTGCATTCTCCATTATGATGGAAACCGCACTTGTTGCACATGGGAAGATTACTGGAATAAGGTCTAGGAGCATTTGGGGCAGCTAAGGCTGGAGCATGTGGTGTAGCTGGAACCTGCGTGGTGGCAGCATTAACCGCCACTGTCTGCTGCTTCTTGGAAGTCTCGGAGCCTTGGCGCCCCTTCCTTTTGTTGTTCTTCCCTTTCTTGCCATCACTTTCCTTCTTGGCCTCAGTCTCCGTTGACTTCTCCCCCTTCTTATTGTTGTGGTCATACAGCTTCTTTGCCAATCTTTTAGCACTGTCGAAAGTTTCGGGATTTGCAGCTATCACGTTTCCTTGGATCGGAGAGGTTAGTCCCCAGATGAATCGCTCAATCTTCTTTCCTTCCGAGGTGATCATACCCGGGCATAACAGAGATAGTTCACTAAATCTCGATATGTAGGCATCGATATCCGCATTCCGCACAGTGAGGTTCCACAGCTCTTGCTCCATTTTCTGAATCTCACCTCGTGGGCAGTATTCAGCCATCAGCATTTCTTTCATTTCCGACCACGGCATGGAGTTGGCTACATGGAGTGTCATGGCTTCCACATGTCCGTTCCACCAAGTGAGAGCTTGATCAACAAAAGTGCAGGCTGCGAACTTCACCTTCATCTCCTCAGGACAATCGCATATCTCGAATACCGATTCCACCTTCTCGATCTATCGCTTTAGAGTGATCACCCCTCTAGTGCCTTTAAAGGTTCGTGGTTTGGCGTTTGTGAAGTCCTTGTAGGTACATGTTTTGGTGGGTCCTTGATTCATTTCGTTGTTCAAACTCCCGGCCCCTTGCCCGTTGACTCCTCAATTGTTCCCTTGATGAATTTGTGCCATCACCGCAGTGACCGCAGTAGAGACCGCTGCCTGGAATGCGGCTGAGTCAACTTCGGGTGGGGTTGGTCCAGGGTTTCCGCGAGTAGGTCGGTGAGGCATCTTTCTGTCATGAAACGAAAAGATCTTGAGTGTACGTGGCTTCCGTGTGGTGTTGATCCTACTAACTAGGTGTATGGCACGAACTTAAGTACTTCTATCATTTAACATACAATCATAGATTCGCAACACATAGCAATTTGTAATATCATAACAAAGAACGTAAAGATTTCACTAATATTATCCACATTTAATACATGAAAATTTTGCTCGTAAGAGCATACATAAGTGACACTAGTTTGACAGCATAACGGCTCCATGAGTAGTGTAGTCACTTAAACATAGAGTCAGGGTACATAGCATAGTTCCTAATTACCTAATAAGATAAGTCTATCCCTAGCACTCCGTGGTGCGTCCTACATAGTGGCGGGGTCATATTTCGAAATGTTGAGCCAGCAATTGAGCCATCTCCGTCATGTCTCCAATAACCTCAGGCTCCTCGTCTAACCATCCGTTATTTCCCTGGTTAGGGCAATAAGGATCTCCGAGGTGATGAAAACCAGCCATGCTGTCTACGAGTGTGTGTAAATATGCTAACATTATTCCTATGATGCTACAACTATTGTATAGGCTATGCAGGTGTTCTTCGCTTTTTGGTGATAAAGGGGTTTGTTTTTAAGTTCCCTAGCTATCGCGGTCTCATCAGAACATGTGTTAGTTATACCTTGGAGGGAATGTAGTTGATCAGGCCACATCCACTCCTTGATACCGCTAAGAACAGTCCTGAATTAACCGGGATACTAGCGTTATCTTGTTTGATTCGGCGTTATGTTTTTATTCCTAATGCAAGTAAAGGTGTTTTATTGTTGTGTTCCACTTGTTTTGTTCAGAGTTGTGTTAGTCCCTCTTATGGTTTATAGTTTCATATCAATGTGTGGCTAGATATGCTAGTTCACTATAAACAAAGCTCTGATACCAACCTGTCACACCCCCGAACCAGACGGCGGAAACGTCCGAGGGCTGTTGTGACTCAATTGAATACCATCACAGTGAATATACATGAAATATAACATCATTCAACACCATGCATTGAAATAGTACAACTGGTAGTGTTTACATTTAGTACATTGTTTCATAACATTACATTCCCAAAAAGTAGATTGTTCGATACTAGTTAAACAAACAACAAGACATCACTGAGTACATTTTTCCCTTCGATTTACCTGCTACCTGAGAATACAAGTATTTTGAAAAACGTCATATGTTGGTGAGTTCATAAGTAATGTTTGAAATATAATGTTTTGTATTGTTTTGAAAACCACCAGAAAATCCGATATTTTCTGAAAAGAGTATCGTGTAAAAAGTGTGAAGATCCGTAAGTATGCTTGTTTGTTTCTATAAATGTACAAAAAATTGCTAGACTTGGTATGCATCTTGTAGGTGTATGAATTGAAAACCCTAGGAAAACCCGATGTTTTCCTAATACTTTGAATTACGCGTTTTATATTTTGTTATACCGTTGTGACGTGTGTATTCGATAATTCCAGGTGACATTGGATTAATTATGGATTATGAATTGTTATAAACACGCATTAATGAAAATGACCAGTTTACAACTATACAAACGATCCCTTAGGCGTCGTCCGTACTATTCACTTAATCCAACCACCCTAACTTCTCATACCCCACAACCGAGGAGAAAAGAGGGTGCGAAGCCCCCGCAATTTCCTTAAGTCGTTCAAGGCTATCGTGAATGCGAAAGGCCCTTGGCCCGACTCGCATTGGTGAATTCTCGACTTTTCTAGCAGTACCAAAAGACCCTTGGGGCCCAACAGCACAACATCCATTGAAAGTCCTTTTACATGGAATTAGGTCATGTAAGACCCAACAACATGTAAGCGAGTTTCCTTCGGGCCTAAATATCATGTCATTGGGCTAGCTAGGCCCAACAAGCACGATTTGAAACTTGCGGGCCCAAAGATGGTGTATCGACGTCTGGTGAATTCCCGCGTGTGTACTGACTTCCCTTAATTTCAGCGTGTGTATTGTAGTATCGTTGTGTATAGATTTTTGATTCATTATTGATTCGAGACAGAATCAATTCGTTTGGTAACGATTTTTGGTGTTGAAGGTGTATTATGTTTCGTCAGTAGTCGTGGTACTAGTATTTCATCATGACGGATTTATTGTTCAAAACATTAGAATTTTACTTTTTGCAACCCCTTTCTTTTCGATAATTTTACACTTTTGACCCTTTGTATAAAAGAATTTCCGTTTTAGTCCTTAAACCATTTTTCTTGACACTTTAGTATCAAAACTTGTTGAAAGGGTATTTTTCAGCTCAAATTTATTTGAAAAATAGTTTTAGTCCCTCAGAATGAAGTTTTCTCGACTGAAACCTCTATTTTCGAAATTTTTACACTTTTGGCCCAAAATAGAAATTTTTTGCATCTTTGGTCCTTTTTAAATATGAAAAGTATTTTTAACCCTTGAAATGGACTTGGAGCACTAGTAGTCCCCTGTTTTATAGAAAAGTACAGTTTCAGCCCCTCTAATTTGAAAATCTCACAATTTGGGCTTTATTGGGCCGAAAAGTTCATTTTTGGCCCATTATGCTTAAAAATTCACATTTTAAATCCTTCAAAAGGGTAAATTTCCAGAAAATACATTTTTGAAACTGTTTTGACTCATCTCAACCATCAGAATTTGCATTTTTGTCATTTTGGGCGCCTTGAATTTATATTTTCAACATTTTGGTGCCAAAAATGGGTTTTTAGCCCAAAAATGTTCATATTAACCAACTTGGTTATTTTTCTGGAAATGATTTGTGTGTAATAATATGATTTACACTTGTTTCATACAACCTAATGTAAATCTCAGTTTTAAGGACTTTTTGACTAGATCCAACACCACAATCACATAAGAACATATATATAAACATAGAAATCACACAATGCATACATATACTCATAGATCTACACATTTGCTTGTATTCCCCCCCCCCCCCCCCCCCCACAAAACTTATAAAAACCAAAAAAAAAATAGAGGGTATGAAGCTCACCTTGAGTTGTGGTTTCGATTTGAATAAGAAATGAGAAGAGTTTGTTGCTATTTCGGCCCTAGCAACCTTTCCTTGGAAGATCTCAAATTTAAGGGGTTCTAAGATACAAGATCATGATTTCATATGAGTTAAGAAGAGATTTTTGGATAGATCAAGGAGTCTAAAGTGTGGATCCAAGCATCAACTTACCTAGATGATGATTTTTGTGAAGAATCCTCCTTGCAAAGACCTTGAATCTCGAAATTTTTGAAGAAGGAGTGAGGAGATGTTCTTCAAGACTTAGAGAGAATGGAGTGAATTTTTGTGAGTGTGTGTGTTGTGCTCGGCCGAGAGCAAGAGAGAGAGAGAGAAAGAAATAGATCTTGAGGTGATATGTGCATTGAAGTATGAGATAAGATGCATGGAAATCAAATATGTAAAAATGAGGTGGCTATGAAAGTCAACTCTCTCTTTTTTTTACATGGGCTTGGGCCGAAAATTAGAGAGGGAGACAAAAGAATTTGGGCCTTGCATGCTTAAGCCTTCTTCATGTTTATGTTAAGTGGTGTTTGGTCCAAATAACCATAATTATGATTTTTATGACCTATTAGGGCTACATTAGGTTAAATATGGCCCAAAATGGTTCATATAATTGATTTATTTCATTCTAGGCCCAATATGGCCCAAAATGTTGAAATAAATGGAAGTGGGTCCAATTAGAGCCCATTTGAAGGTTCTAAGCCCAAGATGGTCAAATTGGAAGCTTATTGGTCCATTGGGCCCAATAAGGAAGTCCTAGTCCAAAATGGACCTAAACAAGAACTTCTAGGGTTTCCCATTTGCTTGTTGACCATTTGAAATGCTTGTATGGTGTATTTGATTGCAATTTTTGTTGTCATAGAATAAGCATCATTCATGCTCTTATATTTTTGATTCAAAATTTTACTTACGTGTTGTAGTTACAAGGCACAAAATTTCTAGTTGTGATACTTTACGTCCCTAAAAAATATCTATTACCAGGGACCTAATCTAGGATTTTCATCGGGACAGACTTTACTTCAAAGGGGCTTCCTTAGTAATAAATGTCCTAAAGGCAACCATGAGGGGGATAGAGTACACCGGTGAACACATCGTTCACAACGCCTACAGGTTATAAGCCTGCTAGCGTTCCACATGACTATATAGAAAGAGTTCGTGGTCGTTATCCATATTCCGCTGAATAACTAGATCAACAACAACAACAACAACAACAACAACGAGGCCTCTTATATGTTTATCACACATCAACTATCTAGCCATGTTCTACCCAACATATTAGCAGATAAAAATATATATTTTTATACATAGTTTAAAACCTGTATAACATGTTCAATCAATACATATTCCACATAATTAAAGAGGCACAGACACATAATACGTATTTCATAGAGAATAAATCAGATCTATGAGAAAGAAGAAAGTGAATTTACATTCACACATATAATCAACAAAATATACACATAACATGTATTTTGTATCAAATACTTCATAATTATGCGATAGAAGAAAGTGACTACACACTCACTTGACCAGAAGATGATCGGACAACACTACGTCTTGTAGAAGTAATATTCTTTGGTAGATCTGAAAGATCTTCACAAAAATCGGGCTCCTCGCGGGTAGAGCTTCGGCTCGGGAATTGCACTTCTCGGGATCATCGGGGCTTCGGGACTTGCTTCGAGATTCGGGAATGATACCGGGGCTTCGGGATATTTCTTGCACGAAAATTGAGGTAAAACGGGAGAGAGAGAAGAGAAAATGAGCAAAAGAATCGGCTGCACTCGACCTCCTTTTATAGGGTCTGGATCCTTGATTTACGCTGGGCGTAAATCTAGGTACGCTGGGCGTAACCTGGATAGGATCGCTGACTCCCTCCCTTTGGATAATATTGGATATTTTTAATTTAAATTAAATACCGAAATTATTAAATAAACTTCAAAAATTCATATCTTCCTCATACGAAATCCGCTTTAGACGTTCTTTATATCCCCGCGTAGGTGAGAGTACGCTCTACAACTTTCGTTTAGATTCCGGCGGCTAATTTTTTATTTATTTTTAGTAGGCCGGGACAGGAAAACTCCGTTATAAAATCATAATTTTTCATCCGACATCCGTTTTCGCTTATCTTTTTTCCGTTTCACTACTATTAACGAGATCTTCGATTCTCGTTTAGATTGTTTCGGCTAAAAACCGCTCGGTCTCAAATCGAGTATTCAGGCTGCATACTACCTAGTCGAAACTTAGAAAAATCATAACTTCCTCATACAAAGTCAGATTTGGGCATTCTTTTTATGCACGCTCTCGGTTTAATGAACTCTACAACTTCCTTTTAGATAAATAAGGCTAGATATCTCTCTATCTTAAATTCATATTTGTATGTGTTTCTGCGTCGTGCCGGTTTTGTCGCGAAACTTCAACATATCATAACTTCTTCGTTATAACTCGGATTTTGGCGTTCTTTATATCTTCGGAAACCTCGTTTCAACTACTACAACATTATGTAAAGATATCGGGCTTATCTCACACTTAAATTTTGATGCTTATTTTATTCTTAATTCATTTAAGCCACACAATTAAGCAATTAAGCATAAAACACATAATATTCAAATTGTACATTCTTATTATTTCAAAATGGGTTACAAAGGTTAACCTAGACTATTACATTGCTATTAATCACAATCCCAGAAACACAGGAGTTACACTATCTTTCTGGAATTTAGGAGTAATATAGTATTTTAGAATATTAGGATTTATTATAACCTAATACTTCACTTAAGTCTTTCCTATGGTTTGTATCCATATACTTATAATGATTCAGTTCATATATTGAACTTCCAATAGTTTAAGTCTAAATACCAATCTGTGACATTTAGTTCGCTTAAACTACTGCTCTGATACCATGATTGAAAGTCCCAAACTTTCGTATTTCTGAAAGGCCCAAACTTTCATACTTCACAATATTATTACTCCAAAACGTGGTACTTGCATACTCATAAAGCAATATTTTACATTGATAATGACGTTACAAACTACTGGATACAAACCGACTATTACAAAGTGTTATATATTACATAACTATCCAGGATAAATTAATTTATACAAACATAAACTAAAGTACAAAAGTACTATTACAAACTATTCTAAATCTTTCAACAGTATACGACCGTACTGGTTACTTATCTCCTGCAATTGTTAAACATTGATAGGGTAAGCGTTGATGCTTAGTGAGTTCAATAATAGATACAATATAACGTTATGCCATATATATACTTCAATATGGCAGAAGCAAAGAGAAACAGGGAACAACAAAGGCATATGAGAATCATGTGTTAAGCTTTCCATATCAATTAATGACTTGATTCAAAGATATACAATCAATGAGACATAACAATTTCCATACTTGATATACATCAATAAAGCTTTGGCCCAAATGGCATAGAAGACATACAATTTCTGATTAACATCTTGTTAGATTTCAGGCTTATAGTTTTGTATAACCATTTGCCAATGCCATATAATAGAAATCATTCTCTTACGGAGACATGCTCTACATGGCCAGAGGCTACCTACAAGTACCAATGTGAATCTAAGTCCTTTCACTGATCACATGGTCAAATGTATTACTTTTGCTATAAAAATAGTGAATAAAATAACACAGGAAAATAACCCGGAATAATAACACTGAAAAGCACATAGCACATATAATAAATAACATAAAATTGTTCCTATATATTGAACTCACCTTGATATAACTTGGGGTTAAAATAGTAATTTGGGCAGCACATCGGTTTTAAATACGACTTTCTATGTTGAAAACCGAGAGGTTTCATGAAAATCAGGCCTTGCGAAGGTAGAGATTCAAACCGAAAAGATAAATTTCTCGGGGTCTTCGGGCACTTCGGGGCGTGTTTCGGGTGCTAAAATTGATACCAGAGCTTCAGGGGAAGTCAAAATAGTAAAAATATGGATTTTGGGGTCAAAAATGGCCAAAATCCAATTTTAACCGGGAGATGTCGCAGGTCTCCTATTTATGGGGGTTAGGTCCGAAGGTCGTCCGAGAAAAGGCAGTGCTAGCGAGGGGATCGGATGCGACACGCGTCGCACATGCGAAGGCATCAGGTGGCAGGTGCGAGCTTCGGACACGCAAGGAGGGCACGTGTCGGATGCCTACTGGACGCGCTTCGGAGTCCACTCCGGCTCGGACACGAGGTGCACACGCGTCGGATCTCGGCTACACTGCGCATCGTCATCGGACACGGGTCGAACTGTGGAAAAGGGTGACGTGGCCAACTCTAACCCATACGAAATTCTTGGGAATTGCACCCAAACCTTCTAAAATCCATAACTTTCGTATACGTGCTCCGTTTTTGACGTTCTTTATATGCACGCGTAGGCGGGAATATATTTTCTACACCTTTCATTTAGACTTCGTCGGCTAATTTTGAATTTATTTTTAATATTATTATTTTTAACAGACCTGTACAAGAAAATCCGTCAAAAATTCATAACTTCTTCATCCGATGTCCGTTGTCTTCAGACTGTTTACCGTTGTACTACAAATGAAGAGACCTTCGATTATCGTTTAGGTTGTATCGGCTAAATATCGCTCGATCTAAAATTCAAGTTTTTAGCTGTCTACTGCTAATCCGAAACTTAGAAAAATCCTAACTTCCTCATACGAATTCAGATTTTGGCGTTCTTTTTATCGAACTTCTCGGTTTGATGAATACTAAGACTTTTATTTAGATCACTATGGCGAAAAAATAGTTTATCAAAAACTAACTTTTTATGTCATTCGGCGCCGTGCTAGTTTTGTCGCAGATCTTCGATTGGTCATAACTTCTTCGTTATAACTCGGATTTTGACGTGGTTTTCGCCTACAAGTTTCTAACGAGATTATATACAATTTTCAATAATAATAATTTTACTTATTCCAAATTTTATATTTTCGTTAAATTTTACCATTTGACATTTGATTGGAATATGATAAGACTTCCAATAATTTCTGAATGATTCTAAGCATAGTTTTCCATTATTTCTAGTAAAAACTATCTGTTAGAATTCAATACTCAAATTTACATAGTATTTCACAATATTATTCATTATAAAACACGATTTAAAAGAGTGTATGTTACATTCTTCTTCAAAACATTTGCGACTTCCTGATCCATTTTTGCTACTTCGTGAATGTAGGAAGCCAACATTGTCTTTATATGATCTAGGATCGGCTCATAATGTTTTTTTATTAAGGTGGTTTCGTCTTTTCTTTTGATGGTGTATACTTTGATTTTAATTTTATCTTGTTTTAATTGAGGTGTTTCAGATTGGTTCTTGTTAATTGATGTTTTCTTTTGAGTGATAGGGTTAGCTGACTTTTTCTTATTATTGACTTCAGAATCCGAGACAAGCTTTCCCTTTCCTTTGATGTCCTTCACCAAGTTAGGATTTGGTTGAGAGTGTGAAGGATGGGATTTGGGACCGAAACTGGTATTTCGGTTTTCGGTGTAGTAAGAGTTGGGAACGAAACTGCCCTTTCAGTTTGTCTGACTACAGGAGTTGCAAAGATTGCATGAAGGAGAAGACTTGTCGTCTGCCTTGACATTGGTCTTTTTCTGTGAGGGAACATAGCTAGGGTTTTGGGACTTCTAAAACTATTTTTTTTCATTGAGGTTCTTCATATATATTTTATTCCTCTGTCGTTTCTGTTCAACCAGTTGCTCTTGAGACTTGTGAATATTCACTTTAGGTTTCAGTCTCTCTACATGAGCCTCGGTTGGTGTGGAAGATGTACTAGTTGCTTCCATTGGTTCGGTTGGTATTTCTTTCATGCCACTTGAGCTTGGTTTGTCAAAACTTGAAGGTTTGTTGATGGGTTATGCCAAGTATATACCCTTGTCTCTCCATGAGGTTCGCTCCGATAAACCATGTAACATCCCGAATTCCCAGGTATTATTTATTATTGTATTTTTGGTGATTTGTGAGGAGACTCGGCGAGTTGGAGCCCAAACTCGCCGAGTATGATCACGGGTATGGGTGCGGGTTCACATCTGGACTCGGCGAGTCCACGCTGTTTAATGAAACCCTAATTCCCTGGGTTTGGAGCCTATTTAAGGTCACTTATAGCCTCCCATTGCGGCTACCAGTCCCTTGAGAGAACCTTAAGAGAGCTAAATCGCTTTGAGAGAGAAGAAGTCACTTTTGGATCTTTGTATCCTTTGTTTAGCAAGAAGAGGGTAACAAGAGCAAGGAGGAGGTGAGATTCAAGCAGATTCAGATCCAGAGGCATCATTTTGAGGTAATAGTTTGAACCTCCTTCAGTTTTAGGGTTGATCTTTAGAGTTAGGGTTTTCTAACCCCTTTGGAGAGTGATTATGTGAAGCAAATGGTCCCTCTTCGAGTTTATGCCTTGGATCTGGACTCAAAGAGGTCCAGAGACCTTAACCCTTGGAGCTTTTGGGTTAGTATGGATTTATTGGACTTAGGTTGTCATTTTTGGGACCAAATCTACTTTTGATGCCTTGTTGTGGTTATACAAGCATCAAGTTTCAAACTTTACGTGACATTCATGCTTAGGAAGCCCAGATCTATGTTTTAGGGAAGCAGATCTGACCTCAGGAGGTCAATAGAGTTTGTGCATGGCATGAACACGCCGAGCTGTTCTTCAGACTCGACGAGTAGGGTTTAGGTTTCACGTAAATTGTTCAGCGAGTAGACTCGCCGGGTTGGGGGATGACCGAGTGAGTCAGGGAGAGTCAAAGAGGGGCTGAGTCAAGCCGGAACTCACCGAGTTGTTCTTGAGACTCGGCGAGTTGAGTCATGGTGGTCCCGCGATTTATGCCAGGTAGAACACGTCGAGTTAGGGAAGTACTCGACGTGTCAAGAGAGGATCCGAGGGCGTTAGTGAACACGTATAGACTCGCCGAGTCGCTCTAGTGCACTTGCCGAGTCCGGTCAAAGTTGACCGTTGACCATTGACCAGAGTTGACAAGTGTTGACTTGATAGGGTTAGTCAACCTTAGTTGTGAAAGTGTTAATTAGAGATATATTGTGTTATAGGAGGACTATAGCTCGGGAGATCGAGCGCTAGTGATCTCAGGGATTTGCGAGTTATCGAGATACGCGAGGTGAGTCTTCTCACTATACTTTACCTTGAGAAGGTAATTAGAGTTATGTGATACAATGTTGTATGCTACATATGTGTTATGTGTTGCACTGCATTATTCTATGTGATTTATGATGTGCATGCTACAGAGTTAGAACCGGAAGGTTCACAGAGATAGAGCCTGAGGGTTCATACAATTGGGTGCATGGACCCAAAGAGTTATAGCCTCGAGTGGCTAATATGTGTTATATATATATATATATATATATATATATATATATATATATATATATATATATATGGTATTTTGGGGAACTCACTAAGCTTTGTGCTTACAGTGTTTGGTGTTATTTGTTTCAGGTACTAGTGACGACCGTGGGAAGGCACCGGCTTGATCAGTACACACACAGGATTTTTATGTTATGAGATCTTGGGATTTTTATATGTCATGGATTGAGTTTCAAAGACTGATGTTTTTACGAATATTAAATGAATTATGTTTTTATAAATATGAAAAAAAATTGTTCTGAAATTTACGGTGTTACAAGTTGGTATCAGAGCCTTGGTTTGAGGGATTCGAGTACACCTTCGGGTGTATTTGAACTCAAACTTAGGATTTGAGAAATATTTTCAAAAAGAGAAAAAGGTTTTTGGAAAAACGCAGAGCAGAGTTGTGTGTACGATCAGTCTGCGCCCGAACGGTGATTTCCAAAAATACCCTCATATTATGTGTTATGATATTGATATGATGTTATCTCATGCCAGAGTAGGCTAGGTACTCCTATTAGGACTAGAGTGGCCTGATTTGTGATGCCTTAGACTAGGGAGAGGTGAGCTGCTATGAGATGCTTAAGAGTGAGTAAGTAGCAGCGAGGAGCTTATGAGAGATCTGCTAGGGAGTGGATTATGCATGATAGAGTACTTGGGACTTGGGATCCGAAGAGGGGGACTTGGGGTGTATTCTGATACGGTGCAGACAATAGTATTGGGCCCGTACTACTAGAAGCACCGGGGCGGTGTAGAGCCCAAGTAAAAATCTTTGGAATGCCAAGGATCAAGGAGTGATGAGTTGTCGATTGTGAGTATGCTCGAATGGATTCTAATTTATCGTATATTGTATTTTAGAGGTAGATCATGGTGAGGACACGTCTTATGCCTGAGAACAGTGGGGCCAGTGATGAGGAGATCCCCTGGATCGTCCATGAGGAGGTGGCTGCGGCCATCAGGGCAGAGATACCAGGGATGTTCGGGTCTATTAAGACCACGTTGATTGAGACTTTCGACGAGCGTTATGCTGCTCTTTCTGAGGCTGCTGTTGCAGCGGCCACCGCTGCTATTGCTGCCGCGAGGCCACAGTGTGGTGATTCGTTGCTATTCCGAGAGTTCAGCAACATGAAACCGCCGGAGTTTGACGGGACCCAGGACCCGGTGGCGGCTATGAGATGGATTTCAGATATAGAGGGGTGTTTCTTCACTTGCTCATCTCTTGAGCATTTGAGAGTTTGGTTCACGCTGAACCAGCTTCGCTTGGGAGCGAAGGAGTAGTGGAAGTTTGTGACGGCGCACCTTACGCCTGCTGAGCTTGCGGAAGTGACCAGGGAGAGGTTCACTTCCATGTTCCGAGATGAGTACGTTCCCCAAGTGGAGAGGGATCGTTTGACCCAGGAGTTTCTGACCCTCAAGCAGGGTACTGAGTCTGTTACGGTGGTTACCAGGATGTTCCACAAGAGGGCGATATTCTGCCCTGAGCACGTGTCCACTGAGCAGGCATGTATGAGCCGATCTTTGAGTATCTTGAGGCGAGACATTCGGGAGTTCGTGGCGAACTCCTCGTACCAAAAATTTGCTGAGCTTCAGGAAAATGCCCGGAAGAGGGAGATTGAGATAGAGACTCAGGCTAGGGAGGAGGCGGAGTCTCAGGGGAGGGATCGGTGACCAGCACAGTCCCAGCCGGCAGCCAAGCGGGCCAAGCCCGCTGATCCTAAATCTCGGAGCCAGAAGGGCCGCACTAGTGGGAAGTGTGGCAAGGGTCATGATGGAGTTTGTAGAGATGGATCTTGCTACAAGTGTGGCAAGGAGGGGCATATGGCCAAGGACTGCCCCAAGGGGTTTGCAGTGTGTTTCCACTACAACCAGACCGGACACCGGAAGGCAGAGTGTCCGCAGTTGCGGGGATCAGCTCAGGGAGCACCTCAGGGATCTGCCCATGCCGCCATCAGAGCTACCGAGAGTCGGCCAGTGAAGGCCAAGGCGCTGAGGGCACGAGGGAGAGCCTTTCAGTTGACCGCGGAGGAGGTCCGTGCAGCGCCCAATGTCGTGGCTGGTATGTATTCTTTCGTGTATTTATTTTGATGTTGAGATATTATGCTTATATTATGTTATGCGTAGGTACTTTTCTTGTGAATTTTGTACCTGCCTTGGTGTTATTTGACTCGGGTGCGAGTCGGTCTTTTGTATCTTTGGCTTTTAGTCAGCATATCAGTGTTAGTCGTGAGGCATTGAGTCGGCCTCTGAGAGTTTCCATAGCTGACGAGATGGTGATTTATGCCACAGAGGTTATCCGTGGGTGCGTATTCGATATTTTCGGTGTTGAGTTCCCAATTGATTTGGTTCCTATTGTGATGGGTGATGTCTGTGTCATTGTGGGCATGGACTGGTTGAGCAGATTCAGTGCGGTTATCAACTGCGAGCGGCAACTGGTGACCATACGGGACCCTAGTGGGGGAGTTCTTACGGTGTACAGCGAGGGTACACGTTCTGGGTCAGCGTTTTGTTCAGCCGCTAGGGTGAGGCAGTGTCTACAACAGGACTGTAAGGGCTTTGTGGCGTACGTGATGGATACGCGGGTTGATTCAGAGAGGGCGAGGTCAGTTGAGGAGGTTCCGATAGTGCGTGAGTTCCAGGATGTGTTTCCAGAGGAGATGTCGGGTGTGCCTCCCGTGAGGCAAGTGGAGTTTAGTATCGATTTAGTTCCGGGGGCCGCGCCTATCGCCAAGGTGTCTTATCGCCTTGCACCTCTAGAGATGCAAGAGTTATCCTCTCAGCTTCAGGAGCTGCTGGGAAAGGGGTTTATTCGGCCGAGCAGCTCGCCGTGGGGAGCTCCTATCCTTTTTGTCAAGAAGAAGGATGGTTCACACCGGATGTGCATTGACTACCGGGAGTTGAACAAGCTGACGGTCAAGAACCGTTACCTGTTGCCGAGGATCGACGATTTGTTCGATCAGTAGCAGGGAGCATCTTGGTTCTCCAAGATCGATTTGAGGTCTGGATATCATCAGGTGAGGGTGCGAGATGAGGACATCCAGAAGACAGCATTCAGGACGCGTTATGGGCATTACGAGCTTGTGGTGATGCCTTTCGGGCTCACCAATGCCCCGACAGTGTTCATGGATCTCATGAACCGAGTGTGCAGGCCGATGTTGGATCGGTCGGTGATTGTATTCATCGACGACATTTTGTTATATTCGAGATCTAGAGAGCAGCATGTGGAGCATTTTAGGGAGATCCTCGGGGTTCTGAGATCGGAGAGGCTTTATGCCAAATTCTCCAAGTGTGATTTTTGGTTGCGAGAGGTCCAGTTCCTAGGACATCTCGTTAACCAGAAAGGGATATTGGTCGACCCGGCCAAAGTTGAGGCAGTGATGAGTTGGGAGGTGCCGATGTCACCCTCCGAGATCAAGAGTTTCTTAGGGTTGGCAGGTTATTATCGGAGATTTATCAAGGATTTCTCTAAGATCGCAGTGCCACTCACCAGGTTGACCCGGAAAGGTGTCGCTTTTTCATGGGGCCCCGAGCAGCAGGCCTCCTTTGAGACGGTTCGCCAAAGGTTATGCGAAGCCCCGGTGTTAGCCCTCCCGGAGGGGATGGAGGACTTTGTGGTATACCGTGATGCGTCGATCTTGGGGTTGGGAGCGGTGTTGATGCAGAGAGGGCATGTGATAGCATACGCATCGAGGCAGCTGAAGCCTCATGAGTCGAGGTATCCCACCCATGATCAAGAGTTGGGGGCAGTGGTGTTCTCCCTCAAAATTTGGCGTCACTATCTTTATGGGGTTCGGTGGACGATATACACGGACCATAAGAGCCTGAAGTATTTGATGGATCAGCCCAACCTAAATATGCGGCAGAGGAGGTGGTTGGATGTGGTCAAGGATTATGATTGTGAGATCCTGTACCATCCGGGCAAGGCTAATTGGTGTTTGTAAGCCATTAGAGGAGTTACAATTGTGTCTCTAGAGCTCCAAGACAACAAGATCAAACAAGAGATTCAAAGGTATGATTCTAGATCTGTTTTGTATTGTTCTTATACCTAATTAGTCATTAGAAGTCTTGGATTCAAAGCATGTTTAATTAGAAAGCCTAGATCCAAGCATTAGGGTCTTGCATGCACACATAGGAAAGTTCTTATGGCTAAAACCCAACAGTGGTATCAGAGCCTAGCTTGGTTTCTAATAAATTGTTGCTTGTTTGTTTGAAACTTAACTGCAAAATTCGATTTTTTTGTGTTTCTGAGTCATGGACTCGGCGAGTTCCATAGTGGACTCGGCGAGTTGGCCTGACTCGGCAAGTCCCTTGGTGCACTCGGCGAGTCCAAGCGTCAGGAATGGCCAGATTCGGGATTTCTTCATGATTATCTTATGGAAACTTACCTTAATCATATTAGATCAACCCTAATCCGATTTTTTGATATATATGACTATAATCTTGATCTAATTAAAGATATTTATCAACTAATAAAATATTTAATTTCCTTATATGATAATTAATTAATTATTTTGATTAAATTGGTAATTATCTTGCAAGAAATCTTGAATAAGTCAATTGTAGATAATTAGGAAATTAATTGTTAATTAGAATTATTTGTTATTTGATCCTCCATTTTTAAATGCTTAAAACTTGTCCTTAAGTTTCGAAATTTATGTATTGTAATTAAAAGTTTTAATTTAGACAATTCAAATTTCAAACCCTAAGTTTTTAAAAGTTTAAAATACAACCCTATACTAATATAATATTACAAGATTAATATATATATATATATATATATATATATATATATATATATATATATATATATATATATATATATATGTATAACTAAAATGCTAGTCTTACCGTTAGTAGGCCTCATTCACGAAGCCGATCTATAAGGTGGGTATAAGGTTGAGGCCTATAAAATGGCGCTTAATGGGTGTATATTCACACCCACCGCTTGCTTGATCGGTGGAGGGTCGTTAGCCGAACAGGTAGGATAGGGCAACCTCATCCTCTCATTAAAAGTATAATATGAAATACAAAGTAACTACACATTTTTAAAATTTCCCAATCTTAGTTACTTTAGGAAAAGTGAATTGATGCAATCCCATGAAATTACACTTTGCACCCTTGCTAAGAAGTTAGTGGAGCGTGCGTGGTTTACCGACACACTAATTGGTTCTAAGAAAAGGTGGCAAAGGGTGATTCATTGTTTATCATAGTTCGATGGAGCGTGTGTGGTTTACCGGCACATCGAATAGGTGATCGTTACAATGAAGGCACCATGTGAGTTTGCATGGTAATTCATACCCGCTTTGTGATCCTCGGTATCCCAGTCACAAACAAGAGGGGCATATCGAGATTTAAACATGCCATTGAATAGTTTCAATGAATCTCATCCGAACCTAGGAATTCTCAATACATTTAGGACTTATAGTTAGGTTTTTATGGTGGAGAATTAGTGAATCGTCATTCACTTACCTTCATATTATTTGCATGTTGGATTACGGCATCCCTTTTCTAATATGTAAATATTGTTGTTGGATCCTAGCCCTAATTTTTATTGGGTGATAATTAGGGATTCATATTCTAATCTATCTTTGTCCTTTCTATTTGTAGATGTCGAACGCAAACAACGCTGCTGCTAGTTCTTTCACATTGATGAGCCTTTGTCAAAAGGTTACTTTCGATGGAACGAACTTTAGCGAATGGATAAGATACATTCGCACCATTGCTCGCTATGAGGATAAGGAGTATGTCCTCGATGAGAAGCTCGAGAAAATCAACCCTGAAATCGCTACTCCGGCTGAAATTACCACTTTTGAAACTCATGAGCGCGATGCAACGAAGGTACATTGCATCATGATAGCCACCATGTACCCGTACAAGATGCATCAAGACTTATTGGAGAGATACCACCAAAATGTGAGACAAGAGCGTTATGAGATTTTCACTAACATGATTTCCGCTAAGATGGGTCATGGAGAGTCTCTTACCGTGCACCTGCAAAAGATGCAAAGGTATGTCGACCGCCTTCGCAAGTTAAATATTGACTTTGGGGAAGACTTGGCGATCGACATGGTGCTTCACTCTTTGCCTCCGATGTACAATCAATTTAGGATGGCCTACCACATGAACAAAGAGGAGGTCACCCTAAGCAAACTCCAAGGTCTCTTGAGGGTCGCTGAGAGCAACTTCAAAGACAAGTCTGTTGCACCAACTCCCAATCCACCCACTGCTCCTGTCTTGGCTATTGGTCAAGGAAAGGGAAAGAAGAGGAAGGCTTCGTATAAGAATTATCGCAAGGTTAAAGCCCGAGATGGTGCCTCTTCTAGTGGGACCAAAGTTGATCCCGCTAAGCCCTGCCCTAATCCTAAGGAGGCAGAGTGCCACCACTGCCACAAGATAGGACATTTGAAGAGAAGCTGCCCAGAGTACCTGCAAGCCATCAAGGAAGGAAAGATCAAGCCATCTTTCGCAGGTATATACACAATTTAATCTAACGATTCTAATCATGCTATTTCTTGGGTTCTTGATACCGGTTGTGGTTATCACATTTGTTCTAATGTGCAGGGACTAAGAAGAAGCAGGGATGTGGAGCAAGGAACAATCAATCTAATCATGGGGAATAGAAGATCGTCGCCTGTGACCAAGATTGGAGTGTATTCTTCAGTGCTTAGGAATAATTTATGTTTAGATTTGAACAATTGTTGCTATTCGCCAGAAATGGCTAGAAACATCATTTCATTTCATGGTTTATTTAGACAAGGTTTTATATTTTCTTTTAATAATGAGAATGGTTCTATTTTGGCTTATCTAAATGGTGTTTTTTTACTTTGAAGCTATACAATGTAATGGAATATATGAAACTGTTTTGATTGTTGATAACTTAGGAAATGATGTTTTAAACATAGATTCTTCCAATAGTATGGATAGAGCATCCTTGTGGCATTGTCGCCTTGGACATGTCAACAAGAAACGCATAGCCCAACTCCAAAAGGATGGAGTGTTTGAGTCATTCGACCTTAGGGAAGATGACACGTGCGAGTCTTGTTTGCTTGGAAAGATGACTAAGTCACCCTTCACAAGTACTTGCGAAAGGGGTAAGGGTCTATTGGACCTTATACATACCGATGTATGTGGACCGTTTAGATCAACCACGAAGGATGGGAACCGCTTCTACGTGACTTTTACCGATGACTATAGTAGATATGGGTATATCTATTTAATCAAGCAAAAGTCAGAAACCTTTGAAAAATTCAAAGAGTTCAAGAATGAAGTGGAGAATCGATTGGGCAGGAAAACAAGATGCTTCGATCCGATCGAGGAGGAGAGTACCTAAGTCTTGAATTCCACGATTATCTCAAGGAGTGTGGAATAGTTTCACAATTGACGCCACCTAGGACACCACAATTGAATGGTGTGGCAGAAAGGCGTAATCGAACCTTATTGGATATGGTTCGCTCTATGATGAGTCGTGCTTCACTATCAATCTCTTTTTGGGGGTATGCCTTAGAGACTGCCGCCCATATCCTTAACCGAGTCCCTACTAAGAGGGTTGCCAAAACACCTCACGAGATGTGGATAGGGAAAGCTCCCCTGTTAGCACATAGCAAGGTTTGGGGTTGCGAGGCTTTCGTAAGGCGAGATACTCACGACAAGCTCGAACCTCGTAGTGAGCGATGTATTTTCATCGGCTACCCGCAGAAATCCTTTGGATATCTCTTCTATAGACCGAAGGACAATGTTGTCTTCGTTGCGAGGATAGGAGTTTTCCGAGAGCGAGAACTCATAAGCCAAGGAGACAGTGGGAGGCAAATCGAACTTGAAGAGATTCAAGAGTCAATAGATGAAGGAACCTCTACCGCTGGCACTCAACCCGAGGAGGAAACTCTGGTTGAACCGATTGACGAATCCGTACCTCTTAGACGTTCCGATAGAGTTAGAGTTCAACCCCAGTTTTATGGTTTTCATATTACTACCGAAGCGGACACGTATATTAGTGATGGTACACTAATAAATCTTGATGAACCTAATAGCTATAAGGAAGCCATGGCAGGCCCAGAGTCTGCAAAATGGAAAGAGGCAATGGATAGCGAGATCCAATCCATGTATGATAACCAAGTTTGGAATTTGGTCGATAATGTGCCCGGACGTAAGACCGTTGGGTGCAAGTGGATCTTCAAGAAGAAGACTGACGTGGATGGAAACGCAGACACATATAAAGTGCGATTGGTCACGAAGGGCTTTACTCAAACTCCCGGAGTTGACTATGATGAGACCTTCTCACCAGTTGCGAAGATAAAATCTATTAGAGTGATGCTAGCGATTGCCGCATTTCATGATTATGAGATTTGGCAAATGGATGTCAAGACCGCTTTCCTTAACGGAAAGTTGGCTGAGGATGTTTACATGGCTCAGCCAGAGGGGTTTGTGGATCCGAAGCATCCGAATATAGTGTGTAAGCTTGAGAAGTCCATTTATGGACTTAAGCAAGCGTCTCGCAGATGGAATCTTTGCTTCGATGAGAAAGTCAAAGAGTTTGGATTTGTACGAAGCGAAGATGAATCATGTGTATATGTCAAAGCCAGTGGGAGTATAGTAAGATTCCTCGTTCTATATGTCGATGACATATTACTCATAGGAAAGGACATCCCGACTCTGCAGGAAGTTAAGTCCTGGCTCGGGAAGTGCTTCGCTATGAAGGACCTCGGAGAGGCTTCTTACATTTTGGGAATAAGGATAGTAAGAGAGAGAAGTAAGAGACTAATTGGACTTAGTCAGAACACTTACTTAGAGAAGGTACTAAAACGTTTTAGTATGGAAAACTCGAAGAAGGGAGAATTAACGATACAAAGTAATGCCAAGTTGAGTAAGACTCGAAGTCCGAGTACCGAAGCTGAAATAGCAGAAATGAGCTGAGTACCATACGCTTCCGCAGTTGGCTCAATCATGTACGCTATGACTTGTACTCGCCCTGATGTAGCCTTTGCTTTGAGCATGGTTAGTAGATATCAAGGGAACCCTGGCAAAGCCCATTGGATTGCGGTGAAGAACATCCTTAAGTACGTTCGGAGGACGAAGGAATGGTTCTTAGTCCTCGGAGGGAGTGATGACTTGAAGGTGCGAGGGTATAGTGACGCCAGCTTTTAGACCGACAGGGACAACTACCGTTTGCAGTCGGGCTGGGTCTTTACCCTGAATCGAGGAGCAGTGACTTGGAAAAGTTCCAAGCAGGAAACCGTAGCTGATTCAACGTGCGAATCAGAGTACATTGCAGCAAGCGAAGCATCGAAGGAGGCAATATGGCTGAAGAACTTCATCGGTGATCTTGGAGTTGTACCTGCCATAAAGGAGCCCATGGAGATTTTCTGTGATAATGAAGGAGCGGTTGCCTTGACCAAGGAACCGAGAGATCATGGTAGATCAAGACATATCGACAGAAAATATCACTTTATTAGACATCGTGTAGAAGAAGGAAAAATCGTAGTGAAGAGGATATCATCAGAAGATAACCCAGCAGATCCGCTTACGAAGGGACTGAGAAGGGTTAAGCACTTGCAGCATACTAGGAGTATTGGGCTGAAGGATGATATTAGCATAGATTAGATAGTAGTAGGATCATGTAATAGATAAATGTAATTAACATTTGATGATTAAATAAAGGAGTTTTATTTATGAGTAATGTTACTATCTTATGTTAATTGTTTAACTATTGTTTCATTTTTTTTGCATGTTTTGACTTCCAGAATAATTGAGTTTATTAAGAATAATCGAATTATTCAAATTGTCCACAATCGTTCATATGTTGGAAGTAGATATGAATGAAGATTGTCGTGAATTGGTGCGTAGATTGTCTAAATCGTATTAGACATAGCAAAGGGTTGATACAACGTTCATGAGTGCTTATGAACTGGTTTTGAGCATTAGAACAAACCCGCACTTGCTGGAATCACCTTATGGAATATGATATAAAAGGGTGATCGCAAGACGATAATATCATATAGTCTTAAAACCTAGATATATGGTTTGTTATTTGTTAATTGATTATACATTGATAATGCGAAAACGCATCAGTAACTCAGTGTTATAAAACGCATTGTTGTGTATAGTTTATTAATGGATAAGTAAATGCATATAAGTCGAAGTTTATCTGTAACTTTTATCCTAAGTAGGTAAAAGCGATATCTCGGCCGCTCGATGATTTGATTTGACTTATGTGTCGGGCCCGGTCAGAACTTAATTGATGTGTTCGATTAAGTTCTATGTCAAATAAATCATAGATCGAGAAACCTAAATGCTTGACTGATCATTCCATAGATTTGTCAGCATGATATCTAATAGAGGACTGTACGATCCCTTATCTAAAGGACAAGATTGATTAGATCAGAGTTTGATAGCGTCTTTGAGAGCTACGAGTGCAAATCGAATTGTACTTGTGCATATAGTTACTAGACTTATCCAAGTAGGAGACTGTTGGAATAGTGTCTAAGGTTGCAACTATATTAGGCAAGTATTTGACCCGATTGTGCATGGTCCTTTTGGGTTGCCTTCACCATAGCAACTTCATAGGATGATTTATTAAGAGAGAATAAATATTATTAATATATTATGAGAATAATATAAAGAATAATAATATTGTTATTTGATTAATATAAGTCATAAATTAATTGGTATTAATTTGGTGACTTAAAGAGATTAGTTAAATAAGAGGGTATAACTGTCAATTGTTTGATAGTTAAACTTTAGACTGTAAATCCATATTGGATAGGGGTGGACGGATTCTAGAAGCTAAAGGATAGCTTAAAATCGTCCAAGGCTATCTAAGGAATGGATTTGGATTGCTTTAAGCGAAGATTATCCAACTAGGGTTTAAGTTGTAACCCTTAAGGAGTCTACAAGTATAAATAGACCCTATGGCAAAGGGAAATCGGCACTTCATTGAAAGTAGAGAATCCCTGGCCGAATTTCCTCCCCTCTCCTCTCTCTCAAATCATCCTCCTTGCTATTTGGTGTTTGTAAGCCATTAGAGGAGTTACAATTGTGTCTCTAGAGCTCCAAGACAACAAGATCAAACAAGAGATTCAAAGGTATGATTCTAGATCTGTTTTGTATTGTTCTTATACCTAATTAGTCATTAGAAGTCTTGGATTCAAAGCATGTTTAATTAGAAAGCCTAGATCCAAGCATTAGGGTTTTTCATGTGCACATAGGAAAGTTCTTATGGCTAAAACCCAACAGGCTCTGGTGTTGGACACCATTTGTGGGGCACAGGCTGAGGCCGTTAGATCGGAGAACCAGAAGAGGGAGCGAGTTGTTGGGTTGGTATCGGAGTTCGTTACCGATGGTCGGGGGCTTATGACATTTCAAGGGCGTATATGGGTACCATTTGTGGGTGGAAGCCATACCATTTTGATGGAAGAGGCTCATCGGTCGAAATTCTCTATCCATCCTGGGGCCACTAAGATGTATTTGGACCTGAGGAGAGAGTATTGGTGGCCCTGTATGAAAAGGGATGTTGCGTGGTTTGTTGAGAGGTGCTTAACCTGCCATAGGGTTAAGGCCGAGCACCAGAGACCGCATGGTAAGTTGCAGCCGTCGGAGGTTCCCAAATAGAAGTGGGAATAGATTACCATGGATTTTATCACCAAATTGCCAAGGACTACTAGGGGAGTCGATGCAATCTGGGTGATTGTGGACAGGTTGACAAAGAGCGCCCACTTCCTTCCTATCAGTGAGAGCTCCTCCGCAGAGAAGTTAGCAGAGATGTACGTGAGGGAAATGGTATCTCGGCTTGGGGTGCCGATCTCAATTATCTTAGACCGGGTTGTACGTTTCACTTCCAGATTCTGGAAGAAGTTTCACGAGGAGTTGGGTACTAGGCTGCATTTTAGTACCGCATATCACCCCCAGACAGACAGACAAAGTGAGCGGATGATCCAGACGCTCGAGGACATGCTCCGGGCATGTGTGTTGGATTTCAGGGGAAGTTGGGATGCGTATTTTCCCTTGGCAGAGTTTTCCTACAACAACAGCCATCATTCGAGCATTGGTATCCCACCCTTTGAGCTGTTGTATGGGAGGAGGTGTCGGACCCCCATTTGCTGGGGAGAGGTCGGACAGCATGTTATGAGCAGTATAGAGATCGTGCTTCAGACGATAGAGTAGATCCAGCAGGTCAGACAGAGGTTGTTGACCGCTCAGAGTCGTCAGAAGAGTTATGCGGATAGACGCCGGTCAGAGCTTGAGTTTCAGGTCGGCGACCTTGTCCTCCTGAAGGTCTCTCCTTAGAAAGGAGTGATTCGATTCAGGAAGAGGGGCAAGTTGGGGCCCCTATTTATTGGTCCATTTCGGGTGGTCGCGAGGGTAGGTAGGGTAGCCTATCACTTGAAGTTGCCAACAGAGTTGGGTCAGATTCACGACACTTTCCACGTGTCGTAATTGCAGAAGTGTATAGCCGATGAGTCGACAGTGGTTCCACTAGAGGATATTCAGGTGGATGCGAGCCTGAATTATGCTGAGAGACCGGTGGCAATCATAGATCGGAAAATCAAGGTGTTGAGGAACAAGGAGGTACCCTTGGTTTTGGTTCAGTGGCAACATCGGAAGGGGTCCGAGATGACTTAGGAGCCGGAGCGTGAGATGCGTGAGCAGCATCCGGAGTTATTTGCGGAGCGAGACTTCGAGGGCGAAGTCTAGTTTTAGTGGGGGAGAATTGTAACATCCCGAATTCCCAAGTATTATTTATTATTGTATTTTTGGTGATTTGTGAGGAGACTCGGCGAGTTGGAGCCCAAACTCGCTGACTATGATCGCGGGTATGGGTGCGGGTTCGCGTCTGGACTCGGCGAGTCCAAAAGTGGACTCGGCGAGTCCACGCTATTTAATGAAACCCTAATTCCCTGGGTTTGGAGCCTATTTAAGGGCACTTATAGCCTCCCATTGCGGCTACCAGTCCCTTGAGAGAACCTTAAGAGAGCTAAATCGCTTTGAGAGAGAAGAAGCCACTTTTGGATCTTTGTATCCTTTGCTTAGCAAGAAGAGGGTAACAAGAGCAAGGAGGAGGTGAGATTCAAGCAGATCCAGAGTCCAGAGGCTTCATTTTGAGGTAATAGTTCGAACCTCCTTCAGTTTTAGGGTTGATCTTTAGAGTTAGGGTTTTCTAACCCCTTTGGAGAGTGATTATGTGAAGCAAATGGTCCCTCTTCGAGTTTGTGCCTTGGATCTGGACTTAAAAAGGTCCAGAGACCTTAACCCTTGGAGCTTTTTGGGTTAGTATGGAGTTATTGGACTTAGGTTGTCATTTTTGGGACCAAATCTCCTTTTGATGCCTTGTTGTGGTTATACAAGCATCAAGTTTCGAAATTTACGTGACATTCATGCTTAGGAAGGCCAGATCTATGGTTTGGGGAAGCAGATCTGACCTCAGGAGGTCAATAGAGTTTGTGCATGGCATGAACTCGCCGAGTTTTTCTTGAGACTCGGCGAGTAGGGTTTGGGTTTCACGTAAATTGTTCAGCGAGTAGACACGCCGGGTTAGGGGATGACCCAGTGAGTCAGGGAGAGTCAAAGGGGGGCTGAGTCAAGCCGGAACTCGCCGAGTTGTTCTTGAGACTCGGCGAGTTGAGTCGTGGTGGCCCCGCGATTCATGCCAGGTGGAACTCGTCGACTTAGGGAAGTACTCGACGTGTCAAGAGAGGATCCGAGGGAGTCAGTGAACACGTATAGACTCGCCGAGTCCGGTCAAAGTTGACCGTTGACCATTGACCAGAGTTGACCAGTGTTGACTTGATAGGGTTAGTCAACCTTAGTTGTGAAAGTGTTAATTAGAGATATATTGTGTTATAGGAGGACTATAGCTCGGGAGATCGAGCGCTAGTTATTTCAGGGATTTGCGAGTTATCGAGATCTGTGAGGTGAGTCTTCTCACTGTACTTTACCTTGAGAAGGTAATTAGAGTTATGTGATACAGTGTTGTATGCTATATATGTGTTATGTGTTGCACTGCATTATTCTATGTGATTTATGTTGTGCATGCTACAGAGTTAGAACCGGAAGGTTCACAGAGATAGAGCCTGAGGGTTCATAGAGTTGGGTGCACGGACCCAAAGATTTATATCCTCGAGTGGCTAATATGTGTTATATATATGGTATTTTGGGGAACTCACTAAGCTTTGTGCTTACAGTGTTTGGTGTTATTTGTTTCAGGTACTAGTGACGACCGTGGGAAGGCGCCAGCTTGATCAGTACACACACGGGATTTTTATGTTATGAGATCTTGGGATTTTTATATGTCATGGATTGAGTTTCAAACACTAATGTTTTCATGAATATTAAATGAATTATGTTTTTATAAATATGAAAAAAATTGTTCTGAAATTTACGGTGTTACAAACCAACGATTTCGTCTGCATTATCGATGGGAGCGGACCAGAAGAAATTGTCACATCTTTCAACATTATCTTTGTCAACCAACGTGGTTAATTCTGCCGTTTGTTTCTTGGTTACACCTTCAACGACATACACTTGGTTCGACACTGTTTGAACCTTCTTATAGACAACCACCTTTTCTTTGAGGACCTTGGACTTGTCTTTGGACACATGAGCGAACTCAACAAAATTTTCATATATAAGAGGTTTAGTTGACTCAGGTTCGCTCTTAAGAAATTCTGAACAATCGCCCTCGTCCTCTACTGAGATTTCGCTCATCTCACTTTTCTCATCAAATTTAGAAGCTGTTTCCATATTTATTTTATGTTCTGATCTTAATTTGGTGTTTCAGGAGTCAGATTTCTATATGGTCTCAGTATTAATTATTAACCTATCATTTTCGTCCAAAAGATTTTTAAGCATGCATTCGTGTCCCTTGAAGTCAATAAAGGCCTCAATTTTGTCTAGTCTATATTTGTAGGTTTCTGAAACCTTTTCAGAGGACACGATAGATTCACATTCAGCAATGACTTCATCCTCTTTAAATTCAAGAAAGGGTAAAATCATTTTATGAATCTTTATACCTATCTCACAGTCTAATTGAAACTTAGTAATATTAGTATATAAACGTTTAGCAATTAAGCAAAAAACATTCCTTTGTTTCAAAAACTTTAAATGGTCACGTTGTAAATAAATAAGTTCATCCCTAGCCCTAACTACTTTCGCCTTCTTCAGCTATATCCACATCCTTCGTTCCTCACTCTTTGAAGTCTCCCTGCTAAGTTGGTCAGTTTGTAACGACCATAAAATTTCAAACTAATGTAAACTTTTCAAAAGCAATCATTATCCATAAAGTATTACAAAAAGGTTTTCAATTTGTCTATTATCAGAGTCTCCCAGAAACATTAGCATAAAAACGAGTAGTGGTACGATCACGCCATTGCCTTGCCACGATCTCCTGAAGTACTTGAAACAAAACACTGAACTGTGAGCCCGAAAGCTTAGTGAGTTACCCGCAAAATACCAACCACACATATAACATACTCATAACATATCACATAATAGAAAAACCATGCTTAACGGTTCTACTGTGTGACTGGTCCGCCCGCACCAGGCCTTCAGTCCACCCGGTCCACCCTCCGAGTCTAGCCATGTACATCGAGTCTACAGTCTGATTGGTCCACCCGCACCGAGCCTTCAATTCACCAGTATGACTGGTGAATTGACTGGTCCGCTCGCACCGAGCCTTCTGTCGGCCAGGTCCACTCTCCGAGCCTCGACTTGTATGGTCCTCCCTCTTAGGGCCTTTAGCCTATCCGGGCCGCTCGGTGGGCCTTCGAAATATCTAGTCTGCCCTGGGTATGTTCGACTACAGCACAAAGCAGGTCCCACCTCAACCAAACCCCGGTCAAACAACCATGTGCACATAAAACAGGTAATCACATAACAATCCTTAACCAGACAGACAGTCTAACATATCACATAGCATATCATCATCCTAACCAGGATTCTGACCTAACTGGTCACTAGCATATTCCATACCTAATTCCAACTGAATACGCTACGAGCTTTACGGAGAAGATGAAGCTTATTCCATACCTAATTCCAACTGAACTTTCCAAGGTCAACAAGTTTGCCAATGGATTACCAACGGACTTTGGTCCGATAGTCAAGCAAGCAACCACTCTGAAAGCCGCCATCTGGGCAGCCAAGAATGTTGAGACCCAAATAAAAGAGAAGTGTCTGGAAAGAGCTGAAGTTGGAGAGAAAAGGAAGCATGAAGGATCTTCATTAATCGACAAAGAAAGCAAATTCTCGAAATCTGGGGGAAGAGATGAAGCTAAGTGGTGTGATAAGTGTAAGAAGAAACACTTCGGAAAATGTAGCGAGGAGATGACTTGCTACAAATATGGGAAGACAAGGCACTACGCCAACAAGTGCGCACCTATCAAGAAGGTGTGATATAGGTGTAACGAAGAAGGGCATATTTCTAAAGACTGCCCAAAGAAAAACACACCTCCACAGCCAAGGGCATTCAACATGTTCCTCAACGAAGCAGAAAAGGATGGGAGGATTAAAAGATGAAAGCTTCATATTAATATATAAAGTCTGTATCAGGAAGCATAGCCTGTTAGAGGCATAGTATAAGGTGAACTTCAACTTTTGTGTAATAGTTTCAAGAATTTATATAAACCCTGGTTTTGTTATCTGATGTGTTGAATGATTATATGATTTATGTATGGTGACTTGGTTAACTACGAGACAATGCTTGGACCGAGTATGAGTAGGTGTGAATGGTAGTAGAGATCTATGCTACCGGAATCATAGGATTCACACTTGGATCAGGGAAAGTCGCAAGGTTACCAAGAAGCTAGTAATTGATTCTGTTTTATTCAAGTATGTCATTACCATTGTTTCGGTAATGACTAGTAAGATGTTTGTTATTTCGACCCTAGTGGTCATATTAAATTGAGTCCGACTACGATGAGAGGTCATCAGGACACAACCCATCGGTTAGTTACAATAGATAAATGAATGTATTTATCCTAAGAGGAAGAAGGAGTCCACAATAAGGATTTATTTTGTAACTTGAAGGTTACGATTTAAAGTCCAACATAGTAAGAAGAGCAGATGCAGGGTTGAGCATCAAGGTTATTACTTAGGATGGAGAAATAACTTATGGAGTCAGTATACGAATCCTATTTCGTTGTTGATTCTCGGACGTAATCATCCTAAGGGGGAGATAATTGTAACGCCCGTAGATCAGGGCTAGTCAATTTAGAGACGATAAGCGTCAAAAATGACTTTTTGATAGAAGATTATTTAGAATGAATAATCTTAACTGAGTTGTAGTATATGTTACAAGGATTCCGTACATATATAGAACGCCCAAATCTGACTTCGTATGAAGAAGTTATGATTTATCGAATTTTTGGCTTAGCGGTATGCAGCCTGAAATACTCGATTTGAGATCGAGCGGTTTTTAGCCAAAACAATCTAAACGAGAATGAAAGATCTCGTTGTTGGTATCGAAGCGATGAAAGTTTAGGAGAGAACGGATGTCAAACGAAGAAGTTATGAATTTATAACGAAGTTTTTCTGTCTTGGCCTATTAAAAATAAATAATAAAAAGAAAATCAAAATTAGCCGATAGAGTCTAAACGAAAGTTGTAGAGCGTAGCCTCACCTACGCGTGGATATAAAGAACGTCGAAAACGGAGTTCGTATGAAGAAGATATGAATTTTCGAAGTTTATTAAATAATTAATAATTAAATTTAATTATTAAATCCCGGTATTATCCGAAGGCGAGTCATCGGACTCATCCAAAGTACGCCCCGCGTACAGCGAAGCATGACGATCTTCGCACTCGAGTTCTTCGGATGACGCATGCAGTGACGTTTCGGACGCGTACGCCTGTACGCCCCGTGTACTCCGAGGCTCCAGCCTCCTATAAATAGGATGCGAGGGCAGCCGGCTCATTTGCTCTTTTTCTCTCTTCTCTCTCCCGTTTTACATCGTTTTGCATGCCCGAAGTGTCCCGAAGCCCCGGTATCAATCCCGAGTCCCGAAGCAAGATCTGAAGCCCCGAGAATCCCGAAGAGCGTGATTCCCGAGCCAAAGCTCTGCCCGCGGGAAGTTCGATTATTGTGGACATCTTCCAGATCTACCGAAGAATACTACTTCTACAAGCCGTAGTGCTGTCCGATCATCTTCTAATCAAGTGAGTGTATACTACCTTTCATAAACACGATAATAATACAAGTATGGTTTGAGTGTATTAAGTATATTGGTATTTATATGCGTGAGTGTGTAGTTACTTTCTTCTAACACATAAATATGAAGTATTTGCTATGAAATACGTGCTATGTGTTTATATATTATTTGTCTATTTGAGATGGGCGTGGAATTGATGTTTTACACAAGTGTTAAATGATTTAAACTGTGTAAGTATTTATATCTACGAAAATGTTGGGTAGAACTTGGGTAGATGGGATAGTTGGTGACTATGGAGTTAGCGCCTATGGTATAAACCTTGGCGACGATGTGACTTCGTGTCTATATGATGAACCATGGCGACTATGGAGTTAGCGCTTGTTGAGTAAGCCTTGGCAACTATGGAGTTAGCGCTTGTTAAGTGAACCTTGGTGACTATGGAGTTAGCGCCTGATAGCTATGGATTTAGTACTAGATAAATAAACTTGGGCAGCAATGGATTTCGTGCCAATTCCTTAGGAATAAATGAATGAAGGATAGTTGGTTCTTAGGGTAAAACCTTAAGAAGATAATGGGGATGGGTAATTGGGTTGATTGTTTGCTGATTACATATAATAATTATATTATTGTGGGTTGAAAACCCTATATGCTCACCAGGCTCCCAAGCCTAACCCACTCAGTTTTCTTTACATTACAGGTGATGGCACAAGAGTGTAAGTTGGTGGACTTGACGAGAGATTTTGGATTATAGATCAGTAGTTATGAATAATTGTTGTAAGGTTTATTTTATATTGCTTATGCTTTTGGTCTGTGTCGAACATGACATCCCGAGATTTTATTATTTAATGAAAATACATTCTCTTTGAGAAACGTTTTGATAAATTCTATCATATTTTATTTTGGGAACAAATTCCGCAACTCTTTTAATCAAAAGATTACTCTGATTTTATAAAAATAAAGCATAAACAAATCGGTCTTTTCTGGCTGTGAAATTGGGGATGTCACAGTTGGTATCAGAGCATTAGTTTAAGCGAACTAGGAATATGGATTTATTTCTAGACTTAAACTTAGAATGCTAAGCAATGATTGTGAGTTGAGTGTGTCCATTATATTTTAGGTAGTACACCTAAATTGACATAGGCACTAGTTTATTTTAGTAATATTGCCTAAAATGCTATTATGTGCTAATTGTTATATGTTTGCCATATATGATGTTAATTGTTCGGATCTATGGTCTGTTGCCAACCGGATCTGGAAACCTTATGCGTTTAGGATTCTAAGCGTGCGTCTACGATATTAGAACTAGCATGTAAACGTTTCGGAGTGATAAGGATGATTTGAATATCTATCATTAATAAGGATCTAATTTCACCTTATTCGGTGTATATATCAAAAATGGTGAGAACGAGGAGTGGAGTTGGAAATGCTGATGAAAATAGGAATCAAATACCAGTGATTGAACAAATACCTGTTGTAACAGCAGCGCCTGAACCAATGACAATGGCCGGAGTTCAAGTGATGATCCAGGCAATGTTGAATAATCAGATGGAAGAAACCAGACGTCTGATCAGGCAGAATCGCGAAGAATTGTCAATTCAAGTTGAAGAGCCCGAAGTAAATGGAGGGCAGTCTGAAGGAGGAAACTACAGTGGGACCGTTGGTCAAGCCAACCCACCAATAGTTCGCCAAAACAACCAGGATAGAGGAAATGATGGACGTGGATGCAAGTACAAGGATTTCATGGCATCCAAACCACCATGTCTTTCTGGGAGCCCGACACCGGTGCAAGTCATGGACTGGATCTCCGAAATGGAGACAATGTTTGAAAGTTGCGAGTGTAGCAACAGACAGAAGACCGCTCTTGTATTCCCTCTGTTAAAATCTGGAGTACTGAGTTGGTGGAAATTACTGGCTGGTTCGATGCCCAAGGGGGAAGCTAGCAAGATGTCTTGAGAAGAGTTCGTGGTGCAACTGAAAATGCAATACTGCTCTGAGCAAGATCTTCTGAAAATCAACAATGAGTTCCAGAATCTGAAGAAAGGAAAATTGAGCGTCACTGAATACGCTACGAGCTTTACAGAGAAGATGAAGCTTATTCCATACCTAATTCCAACTGAACTTTCCAAGGTCAACAAGTTTGCCAATGGATTACCAGCGGACTTTGGTCTGATAGTCAAGCAAGCAACCACTCTGAAAGCCGCCATCTGGGCAGCCAAGAATGTTGAGACCCAAATAAGAGAAAAGGGTCTAGAAAGAGCTGAAGTTGGAGAGAAAAGGAAGCGTGAAGGATCTTCAATAATCGACAAAGAAAGCAAATTCCCGAAATCTGGGGGAAGAGATGAAGCTAAGGGGTGTGAGAAGTGTAAGAAGAAACACTTCGGGAAATGTAGCGAGGAGATGACTTGCTACAAATATGGGAAGACAGGGCACTACGCCAACAAGTGAGCACCTATCAAGAAGGTGTGCTATAGGTGTAACGAAGAAGGGCATATTTCTAAAGACTGCCCAAAGCAAAACACACCTCCACAGCCAAGGGCATTCAACATGTTCCTCAACAAAGCAGAAAACGATGGGAGGATTAAAAGATGAAAGCTTCATATTAATATATAAAGTCTGTATCAAGAAGCATAGCCTGTTAGAGGCATAGTATAAGGTGGACTTCAACTTTTGTGTAATAGTTTCAAGAATTAATATAAACCCTGGTTTTGTTATCTGATGTGTTGAATGATTATATGATTTATGTATGGGGACTTGGTTAACTTCGAGACAATGCTTGGGACGAGTATGAGTAGGTGTGAATGATAGTAGAGATCTATGCTACCGGAAGCACAGGATACGCACTTGGATCAGGGAAAGTCGCAAGGTTACCAAGAAGCTAGTAATTGATTCCGTTTTATTCAAGTATGTCATTACCATTGTTTCGGTAATGACTAGTAAGATGTTTGTTATTTCGACCCTAGTGGTCATATTAAATTGAGTCCGACTACGATGAGAGGTCATCAGAACACAACCCATCGGTTAGTTACAATAGATAAATGAATGTATTTATCCTTAGAGGAAGAGGAGTCCACAATAAGGATTTATTTTGTAACTTGAAGGTTACGATTTAAAGTCCAACATAGTAAGAAGAGCAGATGCAGGATTAAGCATCAAGGTTATTACTTAGGATGGAGAAATAACTTATGGAGTCAGTATACAAATCCTATTTCGTTGATGATTCCGGGACATAATCATCCTAAGGGGGAGATAATTGTAACGCCCGTAGATCAGAGCTAGTCAATTTATAGACGATAAGCGTCAAAAATGACTTTTTGATAGAAGATTATTTAGAATGAATAATCTTAACTGAGTTGTAGTATATGTTACAAGGATTCCGTACATATAAAGAACACCCAAATCTGACTTCGTATGAAGAAGTTATGATTTATCGAGTTTTCTGCTTAGCGGTATGCAGCCTGAAATACTCGATTTGAGATCGAGCGGTTTTTAGCCAAAACAATCTAAACGAGAATCGAAGATCTCGTTGTTGGTATCGAAGCGATGATAAGTTAGGAGAGAACGGTTGTCAAACGAAGAAGTTATGAATTTATAACGAAGTTTTTCTGTCCCGGCCTATTAAAAATAAATAATAAAAATAAAATCAAAATTAGCCGATAGAGTCTAAACGAAAGTTGTAGAGCGTAGTCTCACCTACGCGTAGATATAAAGAACGTCGAAAACGGAGTTCGTATGAAGAAGATATGAATTTTCGAAGTTTATTAAATAATTAATAATTAAATTTAATTATTAAATCACAGTATTATCCGAAAGCGAGTCATCGGACTCATCCGAAGTACGCCCCGCGTACTAGTGTACGCCCCGCGTACAGCGAAGCATGACGACCTTCGCACTCGAGTTCTTCGGATGACGCATGCAGTGACGTTTCGGACGCGTACGCCTGTACGCCCCGCGTACTCCGAGGCTCCAGCCTCCTATAAATAGGATGCGAGGGCAGCCGGCTCATTTGCTCTTTTTCTCTCTTCTCTCTCCCGTTTTACATTGTTTTGCGTGCCCGAAGTGTCCCGAAGCAAGATCTGAAGCCCCGAGAATCCCGAAGAGCGTGATTCCTGAGCCGAAGCTCTGCCCGCGGGAAGTTCGATTTTTGTGGACATCTTCCAGATCTACCGAAGAAGACTACTTCTACAAGCCGTAGTGCTGTCCGATCATCTTCTAATCAAGTGAGTGTATACTACCTTTCATAAACACGATAATAATACAAGTATGGTTTGAGTGTATTAAGTATATTGTTGTTTATATGCGTGAGTGTGTAGTTACTTTCTTCTAACACATAAATATGAAATATTTGCTATGAAATACGTGATATGTGTTTATATATTATTTGTCTATTTGAGATGGGCGTGGAATTGATGATTTTCACAAGTGTTAAATGATTTAAACTGTGTAAGTATTTATATCTACGAAAATGTTGGGTGGAACTTGGGTAGATGGGATAGTTGGTGACTATGGAGTTAGCGCCTATGGTATAAACCTTGGCGACGATGTGACTTCGTGTCTATTTGATGAACCATGGCGACTATGGAGTTAGCGCTTGTTGAGTAAGCCTTGGCGACTATGGAGTTAGCGCTAGTTAAGTGAACCTTGGTGACTATGGAGTTAGCGCATGATACGTATAGATTTAGTACTTGATAAATAAACTTGGGCAGCAATGGATTTCGTGCCAATTCCTTAGGAATAAATGAATGAAGGATAGTTGGTTCTTAGGGTAAAACCTTAAGAAGATAATGGGGATGGGTAATTGGGTTGATTGTTTGCTGATTACATATAATAATTATATTATTGTGGGTTGAAAACCCTATATGCTCACCAGGCTCCCAAGCCTGACCCACTCAGTTTTCTTTACATTACAGGTGATGTCACAAGAGTGTAAGTTGGTGGACTTGACGAGAGATTTTGGATTATAGATCAGCAATTATGAATAAATGTTGTAAGCTTTATTTTATATTGTTTATGCTTTTGGTCTGTGTCGAACATGACATCCCGAGATTTTATTATTTAATGAAAATACATTCTCTTTGAGAAACGTTTTGATAAATTTTATCATATTTTATTTTGGGAACAAATTCTGCAACTCTTTTAATCAAACGATTACTCTGATTTTATAAAAATAAAGCATAAACAAATCGGTCTTTTCTGGCCGTGAAATTGGGGATGTCACACTGCGACAACACAAACTTCTGGATGATACTCCCACAATGCATCTACTGTTCTCAAACCGATCCAGATTCTTTCAAACACTGCTATCGAATCCCTAAAATCCACCTCTTCCCTTGTAGGGTCCTGATAACTACTTCAAACCGGCCACTGCCTTCTTTTCTATAATGACGATACTCATCAACTAAGGGCCACCTGATGACACTACCATACTCCCGTCCTATGCATTCATTCACCACCTGCGAAAACTGGATACCATTATAACCCACCGGGTGTTGACCCAATATTAACCCACTATCCTTCGCCCAACTGGTGCTACTTCTATTAACTTGTACCGATGGTAACTCATCCCGTTTCCTCCCTGAATCAAATTCCTTACCGCGCTGACATGATAGAACATTTCATAGCATCCGAGCCACTCCCCTAAACACCCAGTTATAACGTTTATACACATCGTACCTTGTCCAATCATCCTCGGGCTGGAAAACCATGCACGCCTATGATGACCCAGCCATACCTAGGATGGAACACCACTACATAATTAAGTACCGAAGGGTCTACCCTTACATCACTTCCAAACCCTCTGATTCGACATCATCGCTAACCATTCCACAACCTCAACGAACACCCAACCCGGATGTGCTTCCATATAACTAGTATGATCTCAGTGCTCACTATCCATAACTGAAATACTTTCGATCATCCATTTACTCTACTGCCTTCGTTTTAAAGGACCCACACTCCTTTCCGGAGCTACATACCTTTCCTTTCCAGGAAGTCTACTCAATAGCCTTTATCACAACTATAAGTGCCACACCTGCTAAACTCCACTCGACACTATCCATGTAGGGTCACTACTATCCTCGAACTCCCATATACTACGAATCTTATCACATAACTAACAAGGCCCATGCACGGCCTCTATCCATCTCCATTATCATGATCAATACTTGGGGCCAGACCATATCTATCGCTATTGCATGTTGACATATTCACTCATTCTCCGCATACAGATCCACTAACACATACATAGTCTTCAGCATGACTGGACCGCCTTACTAGGCCATCAGCATATCTGGACCACTCTCAGAACCTTCAACATGATTGGACCGCCCTCGTGGGCCTTCAGCCTGTCTGGACCGTTTTCTGAGCCTTCGACTTGACTGGTACGCCTTCCGGTCTCCAATCTATCTGGACCGCTCAAAAATTGTCATACGTTACCCTAAACCATTCTTCCCGGGAATCTCTCCCATGCAGTCTGTTTTAGCCCTCTTGGGGTTTCGAACTCCAGTTTCGTTCCCAGAATCTTTCCCACGGCCTAAACTTAGGCCTCACATCGACCAACTACCTTACCTAAAACCATGTTCTGTTCCCTGCCCCACGTGTCTATCACCTGCTCCAATCATACCACACTCTCGGCTAATGACACTGATGAATCCCAACAGCTAACCAACCCTGGATACTTGCTATTTTACTGGAGAATTTTCCAATTCTCCCCACTTAGAGAACCAACTACTAACTACTGATGACAAAACCGGTATGGTTCGATCGACCTTTCTTGACGAAGTCACCCTTCTCTAGGAACCAATTCCCTCCAAAGTAAGCAACCTCCACAGAACACTCTCCCGTTATCGTACGTCCCGAACTTCAAAGAAGTTCAAATCTCAACTGAACACTTCCCGCATCACAGTTGCTATTTTTAGCAACAAGATCATATATGTTATCTTTCGACAAAGAATCCTCCTGAACGCTAACCAACTACAACTCCTAACAACTAAGATCCTTAATCATAATATGAATCATGTGGAACAAGGCAATCAGGTTTACAATACTACACAAATAACAAGACAACAAGATGGAAACATACCTGCAGCTGCATCTGGCTCTGCCTTAACCCCCTATGCTATAAGCTGGAAAACATGAACATGAACCCTTGGAGGCTCTGCTCCCCCTGTCCTATGCCTGTAATCCTCAAATTGGCCGGTGCTGGAGCCTGCACCGATCTTGCAACAAGCTGTGGAAAGTTGACCCTTAAGTGTCCAACCTGATGACAATGATAACATATCCTCATTTCCTCTCTCCAACACTTGCGACACGCACCACCGGACCTACAAACTCCGGCATGACTCTTCCCACACTTCTCACCAGGTCCGATCCATTGTTTTTTACTACTCGGGGCGAGATAAAAACTTATGCCCTTATATATATATACATATATATATATACATATATATATATATATATATATAAGGTACGATAACGAAAAAGAATATATAAAGGTTTTATAAAATAAAACGTGCAGTTATTTTTATAATTAAACAAATAATACAAACAGAACCTTATAGAAATCACCTAAAACGAGGTTCATGCATTTTTTTTTGAAGTGAAAACGTCTACTTTACAATAATCAATATTTTGTAAATGAATCACATTCGATACTTAAAATTGCTAATCCTTTAAATCTTTCTTGAGTTATGGTACTTCAGAGATACGTTTTGAAAAGCTTCAATTTCGAATTTTTTGTTCCACGAAAGCGCGCAATTGAAACCGTCAACAATGAAGTATACGCAACCACCACATTAGACAACAAAATCTGAAATATAGCTCCTACTTCATATCTGAAATATAGCTCCTACTTCATATCACATAAACAATAACACAGAAGTTAAGAAAAGTTGTTTATATAGAAAACATTGAACACAAACAAAAATGAATTTAAACTCACCAAAATTTTAAAATCTGATTTCTCAAAACAACATATAAAAATCTAATTTGGAGCTCAAACTTGTAGAAGCCAGTAGAGAAATTACCCAATCTGATTTAAGAAACAATAGAGAAATCAAATACGAAAATACAAACCCAAATTTCGATATATAAGAAATCAGATACATAAGAAATTAATCAGATTTTTGAAACAAACCTAAATAAACACAAAATTCGAATAAATTCACCAAGTTTGGACTTTTTTCATGTAATCAAATAGAGATGAATTAAGATAAATTAGAAAGTAATCATATAAATAAGAAAGTAACATAGATTTCGGATGAAAAATGAACTCATCTGACCTTAATTTGATTTTTGATTCTCTAAAACAACCAACAAGAATCAAATCACAATTCAACCCAAAACAATAAAACACTCACTAAACCAGAACTTCAGAACTGAGTTTCTTGTATCAGATTAGACAAAATCAAACCTTAAAATCGGACCATATTAGACAAATCATTGTAAAATCGGGCCTAAGTATTGACTAATAATAAGAAATTAAGATTTGAAAGGTATCTATAATCGATTTATCGACTAGAGGTGAAAATAGAGAAAAATGTTCTTACATTATGGGAGATGTATTCAAGGTAGGGCATTCATTTCTCTAATCGAACGAGGCCAACGACACTGCATTTCTAGGCACCGGGCGACGTTTGGTTTCTCTATGTGCATGCTTGATGATTATTTGGCAAACAGTGTGTCCCTTTTTTCTCTTCAGCAAACTGATATATTCCACAGATAAACAGACATGGGCTAAATGTTTGGGCCATTATTATATATATACTAGACAACTGGACTATTTTGATGCCCTTTTAAATTTGCTTCACTGGGCCCAAGCCTAAGTCGCCCGTGTATTTGGGCCGGCCCTGCTTCTCACAAATGTGGCTGCTCTGACCTCCAATCCTAGAGTCAATGGTTTTGGACCGTTTCGGCGCCGGTTGTGACTATACTGGGGCCTTCCTCTGCTCTCGTAACTGTAACTCAATCTCCAACTCACGCCGCCTGCCGGCCTCCTGCAACTCTAACAAAGTATCACACCTCTGCGCGGACACAAACTGTTTGATATCCCTCTTAAACATACTCAGATATCGGGACATCTGAGTGTGCTCTGATGCAAACTCACGGCAAGACATTGCTCTCTCCGTGAGCATCCTAGTGATTTCCGTCACCGACTCAGAACCTTGCTTCAACTCTAGGAACTGCTGAGCCAAACTCTCTCTCTCTCTCTAAACCTGCAGAACATAACGAGTACCGAACATCTCACGGAACTGATCCCAAGTAACCGCAGCCCGCTGCGCATCAGAATAAGATCTCGTAGTCAACCTCCACCAATCCTTCGCTCCGAGCCTCAAAAGATTCATAGCACACCTCACCCTCTGATCCACAGGGCATGAACACGTGAAGAAACAACCCTCCACGTCTGACAACCATGTCAAAGCAACGATTGGATCTTGAAATCCATTAAAAGTCGTATTATCGAAGTCCGGATACTGAAAACCCCGACCGGTTCCTCCCCTGCCGCTGCTACAGCCGTTGTAGCTGCCGCAACAGCCGTCTCCGTAAGAGCGGCATAGCGCTCATCAAAGTACCTAACCATAGCGGTCTTGATCGACCCAAACATCTCTGCAACTCTGCCCGAAACATAGCAACAATCTCATCATGCAGGATCTCACGAATACTCGCATCCAACTCATCCATACTCATCTAGCCAATGACCTTGGATGGCGCTAATCCACCCTCTCCTGATCCCGATCCGGATCCATCCTCGTTACACCTCGTAACAGCCATACTGAAAATACACCACGAGAACAATGGGCATCCCTTATTACTATCTTCGGTAACTAACTCCCACCCAAACCCTAACGGTTGTGACTTCCTTAATACGCGTATGGGTCTTGTGCTTTTAGTACTACAGGCCCATACTACCTTCCACACCTACCCATATTTGTATCAAGTATCACCACAACACCCTAACAACATCATATACATTACGAACACTCCATCCTCACTCCTAGAAGAATACTGAATATCTCATAACTAGCCTTCCGACCTCTCACGATCCACCCATAAGAGAACCCTACGCTAGCAAGCATCATGTAATCAGGAAATTATATAATGCAATCCCTGAAGATCCCTAGCCTAGTACTAGCATGCTGTTCATACATATAAAATAATCAAATAACTTGTATGGTATTTTGGGGGCAACTTACTGGCTCCGGCTGATCGTACACTCCGCCTCCTCTTTTACTCATTTTGAAAACCATTTAGAAAACCATTTTGAAACTCCCCCTTGATTTGAGACTGGATTCACACGAATGTTCCTCCAATTCACTCGAACCAAGGCTCTGATACCAACTTGTAACGACTATAAAATTTCAAACTAATTTAAACTGTTCAAAAACAATCCTTATCCATAAATTATTACAAAAAGGTTTTCAATTTGTTTATTATCAGAGTCTCCCAGAAACATTAACATAAAAATGAGGAGTGGTACGATCACGCCATTGGCTTGCCACGATCTCCTAAAGTACCTGAAACAAAACACTGAACTGTAAGCCAGAAAGCTTAGTGAGTTACCCGCAAAATACCAACCACACACATAACATACTCATAACATATCACATAATAGAACAACCATGCATAAAGGGTCTACTGTGTGACTGGTCCGCCCGCACCGGGCCTTCAGTCTACTTGGTCCACCCTCCGAGTCTATCCATGTACATTGACTCTACAGTGTGATTGGTCTGCCTGCACCAGGCCTTCAATTCACCTGGTCCACTCTCTGAGTCTCCAGTATGACTGGTCCGCCTGCACCGGGCCTTCAGTCGGCCTGGTCCACTCTCCAAGCCTCGGCATGTCTCTTGGGGCCTTCATCCTATCCGGACCGCTCGCTGGGCCTTCGAAATATCCAGTCTGCCCTGGGTATGTTGGCCTACCGCACAAAGTAGGACCCGCCTCAACGCAACCCCAGTCAAACAACCATGTGCACATAAAATAGTTAATCATATAACAATCCTTAACCAGACAGATAGTCTAACATATCACATAGCATATCATCATCATAACTAGGATTCCGACCTAACCGGTCACTAGCATAACATTACCCTATATACCGGGCAACTGACCATAACCAGGTTACTAACATAACAACATCCTAAATACCAGGATGTAGATCTTGCAAATCAATAGCATATCAAACAATACTCGGATTTCCATCCGATAAAGGGCCAACCTTGCTGCTGTAGACCCTGTCGATATAGTGAGGTTAACTCACTTGAATCTGCTGAATCGAACCACGAAAGCTAGATCCCGAAGCACTGCCTCCAACTCCAACACCTAAAGCCATCAATGACCGATCGACATAAATTACCAAATTACCGTAACCCCCTGAAGGTTAAACAGGTCAAAGTCGAAGTCCTGGCCAAAGTCAACCTTCCTGATTGACTCTACTCGTGGAGACATCACGTTGACTCGCCGAGTTCTCATAATCAGTAAACTCTCTTAGCACAACTTAACTCACCGAGTCGCCCCAAGACTCGTCGAGTCCAACGATCTCTGAGTCCCATCCTGTCTAACTCACAGAGTCGCCAACTGACTCACTAATCCAAGGCCTTAACCAAAAGAAGTTGGGGTTCTGCGACCTGACTCGCCGAGTCCTAGAACAGACTCGCCAAGTCCATGGCAATCTTCAACAAACTCGCCGAGTTGTTCTTCTCGTTGCTAGTTTTGTTTTCGAAGAGCACTGGTTGCTAGAAATGATAGGGTATTCTATGTTCATGTTCTTATCATTTCTAGTTTCGTTTTCGTTGTTACCATTGAGTCTATCTCGTTTCTGCTTGTTATGAGTTCTAGTATTCGTGTTCTTATCGTTGCTAGTTTTGTTTTCGTTGTTACCATTGAGTCTATCTCGTTTCTGCTTGTTATGAGTTCTAGTGTTCGTGTTCTTATCATTGTATTTTCATTTTTGTTGTTACCATTGAGTCTATCTCGTTTCTGCTGGTTAGTGTTCTTGGCGACACGAGGGTGCTGTTATAAGGCAATGGAATTCGTAATCCGAATTCTGCCAAGTCCTTCCACTATAGATGGATGTGACCTAACCGCATATACTTAGGATTGTAAAAGGGTTGTTGACTGTGGGGTTCTTTCCCAATCAACATTCAGACTAGGGACAGGAAAACGACGCGGGGTCGCACGTTCTTAGTTTACGGAATCCAGACTATATATGATACTAACGTTCATATGGAGCCATCATGGTCCATTAGTGAGGATTCTCTAGCTTTTCCGTGATTTACGGATTGGCTCAAAAGGGGAAATAGTTTTTGATTATGTTTTTCAATTTGCAAGGCCTTTCTATGGATATTCGTTACATAGAGTTTATCGTTTGAAACGTACTAAGAATTTCGGTAGGGTTTCTTGTCGTCTCTTTCTGTCTAGTTGCCAACTCCCTCGTCAGTCATCTCTCTTGAAATTTCCTGTTGCACCACACTGGTGACAAACTTGACTTACTTCTGGGTTCGGAATTGGGGTGACGCATGGGGTCGGAGCCCTACAGTAGCGAGAGATGTGTCCCATCTTGTTGCTCATTTTGCCACAGAATGTCTGATAGGCTCCCCAATGGTGGTAATTGCACTTGTTGCAGGGTGGATTGTCCCCAAGGTATGATTGTCTTGATGGGGGAGGAGAAGAGTTAGTATGGGTAGGGACTGATCCCACCTGTTTCCTTTTAGTAAGCCTTTGAGTCGGACTATCTCCTTCTTCGTTCTTGAACTTTTGTTTCTTGAGCTTAGGTTTAGGTTTTAGGGTGCATTGGCGAGTTGTTTTTCGTTGGTTTGCTGGTTGGTGCTACGATTGGATTTCTCGATATTGTTTCTATTTTCGTTCGTGTCGTTGGTATTAAAGTATGCCATGACGGCTGTCACAGCCGCTACTACAGTGGCTTGGAAAGTGGCGGAGTCTATTCGTAAGACTGGTGCATGGTCGGGGTATTGATTTCTTTCATGAGAAGACATAACTCAGTTGCACATGATATGTAAGCTTGTGAGTACTCATAGTTAGTTCCAGGTGAATTTTCTTGCATAATCTTAACGTACCGGTGTTAATCGGTTCAACCTATATCCCTATGATGTAGTTGTGGTGGAAAGTGGAAACATGTATTGTCTGACATAAAGTCCGTCCACATGGCACATAGCTAGCAATATGGTTAACGGATTCGGTTGTATGGATTCTAGGAGGATGTACTCCCCTTGGTTTACTACTACTGGTTGCGATTGAGGGCATTATGGACCTAAGGCGAGTAGTGTGGTGATCCTCTTTTGGCGCACAAAGTGCTTGGCCGTTCCGCTTATATTTTGAGTGCCCTTTTTGTGTCCCTTACGCAGCTAAGGCTCTCCTAGCCTTGATTGCTATGAGTTGTGGTTTCCAAATGACCATTTCCTCTTTTAAGGAGTGTACATGGTCTACATAGTTTTCTGGTCCTATTTGTAGGTTTTGTAAGGCATTTGGAATGGCGTTCTTGTTGCTTGTGGGTGATCGGATTTACACTGTTGCACATTGGGTTTTGCTTATGGTCCCCATTACTCCATGAAGGAGGGTTTGAAGCTGTGAGTCAATTCGGGTTACTCGTGACCCAAACAGGCATTTGATTTGTGAGGGTGTCAGCTATCGGAGTTCGGTGCGCGTCGATTGTAGATCGGATTGTCTTTTATGGAGATATGCTCTAAATTAGAGAGGAGCCAATTTCTCAACTTGTTTTTGTGTGGGTATTGTTTTGTTTCTAGGTATGGCTATTGTTGGAGTACCTATATAGGGCGTTTACGTATCTGGGAAGAGAGAGGTGAAAGGCTCTTGGGTTTACTCTCAGTTGGGCAGAGCTTATCAAGGGTTTCCTTGGCGCTTTTATCCTTGTTGGGTTCTTAATCGGAATTCCCACCTTCACAATTCATCTCTGGGTATCCTTTAGGATCTATTTCTAGATTTTCTTCTTGGGCTTCTTTTGGTCTCTCCTTGCGCCATCTGTAAATCATCATGATAGGTTTGTAGAGGTTTGGGTGAGGAATTTCAATTACGTTGTTTGTGCAAGGGTCGCGACTCAATATACACAAGGGTAGTTTAGGTGTGAGGGATTCATAGTATCCTAAAATACTCCTATAGTATTTTAAACCTGATGTTCAAATTCTAGTATTATCTTGTGCGCATAGTTGTTAGGTTTTAGGTTTGTTGCAACGCCACCATCACTCCCAAGCACATGTTGGTCATATCTCAAATAAATATAGTTGATCATGCTATATTGATCCCAGATATGATTACATAACTGCCTAGGTATGACTGTGGTGTTCAACCTTTAGTTACTTTCAGTTTCTTCTCGTTATGATACTAGGTTAGTAATGTTGTATACTTTTATAGAATACTTGTCTTTTTAAAGTATACTTTCAGGCAGAGTTTGTTTTAGCCCCATTGTATTTATAGTTGTATATCTTGGATGGCTAGATATACTAGTTCACTATAAACAATGCTCTGATACCAATCTGTCACACCCCCGGACCAGACGACGAAAACGTCTGGAGGCGGGTGACTACATTGTGCAGTATCATAACAATTGAATATACATGATACAGAGTAATCCAAACATCATACATTGATATAGCAAACTTACATAGTTTACGTATTGTATTTGTTCTTCGAGTTACACAATAGTTGCATAAGTAGAAAACTTCAAACTACAACTAAACATCTTGCATCAGTGTCCCTAGTCAGTTGCTTACTAGATCCCTGAGAACACAAGTCGTTTTGAGAAGCGTCAACTAAAAATTTGGTGAGTTCATAAGCATTTTCGTATAAAACCGTTTACACTTGTTTAGAATCGTTCACGTTTTACTTTCAGAAAATCAGATATTTTCTATGAAATCGTTTGAAGTCTTGCCTTGAAAATCATGGATATATGTGTACATATCATTACTTTTATTCATCCTTATAAGGAGTGATTTGAAAAGTAGTGTGATTTGTAAAAGCGAGCTGTGTCAGAGTAATAATTCGTTTGAATAGTAACAATCAACATTTTCAAGAAAAATCCCTTATTTTCAACAAGGAAATATGGTTGAGAATCTTGTTGCTCTTATCGAGTAAAATTTAGTGTGTGTGTTCTGCTTTATCATTATCGAAATCATATAAAATTGTTTTCTCCAGAAAATCCTATATTTTCTGCTATAAAATAATCGTAAGTTCTAGTTTACCGTTATCAAAAGCGTATAAAATCGTTTTTCCCAAGAAAATCCTATATTTTCTGCTGTAAAATAATCGTTAGTTCTAGTTTACCATTATCAAAATCGTATAAAATCGTTTTTCCCCAGAAAATCCTATATTTTCTGCTATAAAATATTCGTAGGTTCTAGTTTGTTGTTATCGAAATCGTAGAAAATCGTTTTCCATAGAGTCTTATGCTTTTTACTTTGTAAAATAGCAGTATTTCGACTCTATGCTCGTTAGGAGAAAGAATCATGGCAATTGTGGACATTTTTGTTGGATTAGTGTCTAAGTCCATAACTATTTTGGTATGTACTTGACCCGATTATGAGCATGGTCCTTTTGGGTTGCCTTCACCATAGCAATATGTAGGATGAATTAAGGAGAGAAAGGTTTAAATATGATTTATGAATATATTATGAGAATAATATATTAAAGGAGAAATCATATTGTTTAATTAATATTAGTCAAGAATTAATTGATAATTAATTTTGTGGCTAAAAGAGAGTAATTAAACTCAGGGGACTGGACTGCAATTATTGGATAATTGAGTTATTGGGCTAAGGAATGCTAAAGGAATAAGGGGTGAACGAAATTATGATGGAAGCCCATCATATTTTCGTCCATGGCCTTATCCAGAAGGTTCCATGGGCTGCTTAGAGTTTAAGCTGTCCATTAGGGTTTTGACTGAAACCCTAGCAGCCCACACAAGTATATAAAGGACCCCTTAGGCTCCCAAAACGTGGACAACTGATCATGTAGGGTTTCTAGTCGTTTTTGGGCAGCCTCTCTCTTCTCCTCTTCATCCAAGTTGTATATGGTGTTTGTGACTCCATTAGAGGTGCAGCACTTGAGGCACTAAGCTTTCTAAGGCCAATCCAAGCAAGGAATTGATTGTTATTGCTGTATAACAATCAATGGTAATTCTCTAAACCCTAAATAAGTTCATAATATGTTAGATCTAAGTTTATTAGTCTTGGATTCAAATCATGTATAATAGAGAAACCTAGATCCAAGCATTAGGGTTTGTATGAGCACATAGGATTGTTCTTATGCCTAAAACCCATCAGTGGTATCAGAGCCTTGATTGGTTTCAATTGTATGTGATGCTATGTTGCTTTATTTGCTGAAAAACGAATTTTTGGCCTCTGCCCGACCTGACTCAGCGAGTCAGTGGATGAACTCGGCGAGTCTGTCTGACTCGGCGAGTCCAATCCCTGACTCGGCGAGTCCAGGGGTCAGACAGAGGGATTTTCGGATTTTGGCTGCTGTTTTGACTTGGACTTAATGACTAATTCATTTTTGAAGTTAAAAATCCGATTTTTATCTTAAATTAGTGATTATCCTTGCCAAAACAATAGATAATTTCAAATCTTTAAATATTGGTTGTTTATATGATAAATATGGATTATTTCAAACTATTTGGTAATTATCTAGTGACTAAAATAAGATTAGGTCAAATATAGATAATTATGAAATTAATTGTTTAATTTGAATTATTTGTTATTTGATCCCTAATGTTTTGAAATGTTTCAAAACTTGACCTCAAGTTTTGAAATTTAAAAGTTGATTAAAAGTTTAATTTTGAAATGTTAAATTCTAAAACCCTAGTAATTTGAAAAGTTCAAATCACACCCTTATGGTTTTATTAATTAATTAAAGTGTATAATTAAAAGTAATTTAATAAACCCATAAAGTTTTGGTTTACATTTAATTAAATTAAAAGTATAATTTTACTAAATTAAACCACCTAGTATTTTAAAAGTGTAAAATACACCCTATACTATATATAACATTAAAAGTCTAATATTATATATGTATGAGTAATCAGTCAGTCTTACCATTAGTAGGCCTCATTCACGAAGCTGGTCTATAAGGGGTGTTTAAGGAAATTGCCTATAAAATGGCGATTGAATGGGTATCCACTCTTACCCACCGCACTCTTGACTAGTGGAGGGTCGTTAGCCGAACGGGTAGGATAGGACAGAAACCTTCCATTATAAGTATAATGAAGTACAAAGTAACTAAATGCTTTTTCAAATTCCCAAATCATAGTTACTTTAGGCAAAATGTGAAATTGTATGCTAACCCATGGAATTACACTTCGTACACTTGTCAAACGTTAGTGGAGCGTGTGTGGTCAACCAGCACACTAATTTGGGGATGACATTGGTAGCGAAGGGTGACTCGATGTTTGTCATAGATCAATGGAGCATATGTGGCTAACCGGCACATTGATTAGGTGATTGTAGCATTAGGTGCACCACGTGATTCGTATGGTTATTCACACCTTCTTTGTGATCCTCGGCATCCCAATCACAATAGTAGGGCATAGTTGAGATTAAACATGCCATTAAAATGTTCAATGAATCTCAAAAGATCTAGGAGTTTCAATGCATTTAAAACTTAATCTTCCTTTTCGTTTTTCGTGGTGGAAATTGGTAAATCGTCATTTACCTACCTTCAAATATTTTGCAACTAGATTATAACATCCCTTTTCTAGGTTGTAGAATATTGTGTTGGATCCTAGCCTTAATAACTCATTTGGGTGTTTTATTAAGGACTCAATCAACTTAACTTGAATTTTCTCCCATTTTGTAGATTTCTGAATCTTACAATGGTCTTCCCAAATCCCATGGAACAAGTTTTCCAAATGAAGATGATGTTCCGAGATACGATCAAGGAAATGAGAGTCATGCTTCACTTCTTCCACCTCCTCCAATTGTTCTCCCGGACCCACAAGTTCAAAGGCTTGAAAAGTTCAAGCTCACTCAAGCCCTTTTGGCAAGTAAACACGAAGATGGGAAACCTGTGTGTGCACACGTCTTAGAGATGAAGTCACACATTGATAGGTTAAACATGTTGGGTGTCGAGATTTCAAGTGAGTTGGCTGTTGACTGGGTTCTTCAGTCAGTTCCTGAATCATATAGTGAGTTCGTTAGAGAGTACAATATGATGGACCACGACGTGACCCTTATTGGTCTCACCTATTTGCTTATAGCTGCTGAATCAGCAATGATTTGGCGTTCTAATCAAGCAAATTTGTCTGGTGAATCAAACTCCCAAACTTCAATGGACACTGGCAAAATTGGAAGTCTAGAAAGAACTAAGTTTGTGATTGTCCGATGTGCTATGCCAAAGGAGTCCATTTGCTTTTATTGCCAAGAGAAGGGGCATTGGAGACGAAGTTACCCTAACTACCTGAGAGATCTAAGAGATGGGAGAGTCAAGACGTATTGCTCTGCTTTAGGTAAAATCCATTATCTAACTCTTTTGAGTTCCTATTCTAGATTTTTAATACATGATGTGATAAGATTACATTTTGATGTTTTGTAGGATCGAAGAAAAGAGAGGAAACTTGAGAGAAGAAGTGAGCTGAATCTAATCATGAAGAAATGGATTTCGATCGCACTACTTGAAGAATGGATTCTTGAGCTACTACTTGGACTTAGAATAGATTGTTAAGAAATATGTAATAACATAGTTTTTCAATTGAATTGCATTGTAAGGACAACAAAAAAAATTCCGCAATAAAATGAATTTTGATTTTATCTTATTTATTTATCCTTGCAATGGCATGTATGAAAAATTGATGTTTGAATGTTTCTATTATTAGCAATAATGGATTTGATTCTTAATTATGTTATTTGTGGAAATGTCAAAAGTTTACCAAATAGAGAGAGTTTCTCATCACCCAAGTTTCAATTGCACAGAAACTTGGAATCATGCAATGTGTATTGTATGATGAATGAAAAACTTTCACATTTGGGAAACTTAGACTAATTCTTTGACAAAGTGTCAATTGAAGGACTAGGAGATCAAGTACACTATGTTGTGCGTTGATCAAGTCCACCACAAGAGTGACAAAGATATTCGTCATGATTTACTAAAGTTTAGTAAATATGGTTATACTTATAAGATTGAGTATAAATCTGAGTTGACTGAAATAGTTTCAATCAATAGTAGAACGAATAAGAAGAATCAAGAAGGCAGAAAGATAAAAGTTTCTCCATTCTAAGAAGAAGGGAGAGTACCTTTTATTGTGTTTTATGATGAAGTATTAATGATTAAGAACCATGTCTCAATTGATCCTCTAAGTGAGTCTTAGTGCATTTGCATGTCTAAGAAGAGGAATCGAGAATTGTAGAAATGGTTAAATCAAAGAGTCAATCATACGTCGTTCCAATATTAAGTCTTAGTGTCATACTCCAAGATTGTGACATTGAGTGACAAGTCTTAAGTAGGTTTATAACACTCATCAAATGTGGAATTTGGAAAAGTTTTCTTATTCTTACACATTAGAAATTGGTAAGTTGTGATGTCTTGGATAAGACAAAGACCAACTAGGACCAATTTGTGAAGTGTTTTGTCTTGATAAGAACTACACTAACTCTTGAATATTTGCTTTGTCAAGAAATGTTTCTTGACAAGAGAATCTTATATGTCAAGGAGTCAGTGGGAGTCTTAATGGTCTTGAAGGGTTTTCAAGAACAAATCAAGAATATACCTTATCGATCATCACTAGCACACGACTTGAGGTTTGCAACCTATCGTGCTGACATTATTTTGTTTTTGCGCCATTCCAATTGAGTTAATTGCGTATGTGAGTTCTATGAGTTCTCATTTGAATGCATACTAGAGCCTTAGTCGATGGAAAGTACATTGATATGTAAAGACAAGTTACTAAACTACTTGGAAGACATGGTGGGCACTCGTGTTACCATAGGGCAAGAAATCAAGATTAAGAAAGTTCAGTCCATATGAGTTTGGATTTGTCGCAAACCTTGGTTTTGGCAAATTCACATGGATAGGAACTCATACACCATAAAATCTAAGTGTCATAAGATTCCTTCCTTCATGAAAATGACTGTGAGGAAATGCTTTCACTAAGAGAAATCTTAAGAAGATAGCAATTGTGAAAATTGTATTCTCGAATTTGATTATGGTTACGGCATCCCTTTCCATAGATCGAATTGTGAGATTTGGCAATTAGTTTGAACATTTGGAACTTGGTAACATAAGTTCTAAATTGTTTAAGCACACATATGTGCTATCTAAGGCAAAGGTGTATAAGTTTAAGAAGCTTAGATAAAGGCTTATCGAAGCATCTGGTATTAGAAATATGAATCTCAGAAATTCAATAGGCATTGTTTTCTGGGAGTTCATTTGTTTTCTGGATACATGTCAAAGCTAGTGGGAGCATAAGTGTTATGCTTATATGATAATAATCATCGTCATAGTGGTAGCATAAGTGTTATGATTGTATGATTATTATGGCGAGTATTGCAAGTTAGCAATATTAATTATAGAAAAACAAAGATTCAATTTGCAAAATTGCATGGGTTGAAAAGTTGTTTTGCTATAATTAAGGGAGAGAATATTATACTTCATTTCAAAATCTAAAGCTTAGATTGAGAAATTTTAACATTTTCAATCAAAGGATACATTGTGTGTTCTTAAAATTCGATTATGATTACGGCATCCCTCTTCATAGTTCGAATTGTGAGAACATGACACATAAAATATTATGGCAAAAGATTAGTAAAGTATCATATCTTTATGTAAGACATTATGCATCGTGTCCCATACGCTTCGAGTATAGGATCGATTGCAAATGCTATAATAATTACCATTCTAAATTTTTCAAATGTCTAGCACATTAAGAGGGAAAAAGGACTAGAATGGATTTTGACTAAAATTGTTAAACAACTATCAAAGGACGATCCAATGTTCACTGAGGATTGGTCGCTTGTATGTAGTTGGAAGTATGGTATTGGATGGACCATATCGACATTGTTATGAATAGATAAGATTCTATTAAGAATGAGTTATCATATGGCAAATGTGGAAATGTTTCCATATTGGGAGTTGGATATTGAGATTCTGTGTCTAGATTAGAAAAACTTTATGCAAGAAGGATGTCAAAGGAATGTACTTTGAATGTGAGACTTCACGTCTATGGAATTGTCTTGTAACAATTTCTAAGAAAGTACTTTGTAATTTCATTAGCCAAGTCTTGGTGACTTTTGTGCTATGACTTTACGAAAGGATCGTTGCGTAAAATGTTAGAATCTAGCATATTCTAGTAGTGGAAGAACCTTGTGTCCTTACACTAATAATGGGGATTGAGGAGTTGTGAAATGAGAATCATTGGAAAAGTTTTCAATTGTTCTATTTCACAAAGCATGGACCATAGGAAACATAGTGTGCATGCTTTATGCATGGGACAGCTATTGTTGTAATTTAAGTAATAAGTTGATTTTCTGAAACAGTAAACGATAATAATGAGTAATCAATATTTGGTTAAATAGAAGTGTTTTATTTACTCTCACAAGTTTGAGGCCATATAGGATTAAGTATTATTGTTATGTTTCAATTTGCATGTTTTGACTTCCATAATAACTAGGTTATTCAAACATCCACAGTCGGTCATACGTTGGGAGTAGGTATGAATAAAGATTGTCATGAATCTGTCTGTAGATTGTCTGAAGTGTTTAGACATAGCACAAGTTTGCTGCAGAGTTCATGAGTGCTTTGATAAGATTAGAGTATTGGATTAAACCCACACTCACTTGGTTCACTTCATAGATTTATCACAAATGATTAGTGAGACGATAATATTGTATATTCTTGAAACCGAGAAATGGAGTTGTTATTTGTTGGTCGGTTACACATTGATAATAAGTAAACGCACGAGTAACTTGGTGTTATAAAACTTATTGTTGTGTGTGATTCGATCAGTAAGTGCAAGCGAGCATATGAGTCAAAGTTTATCCATTCCTTTTACCCAAAGTAGGATAAAAGCGATATTTGTGGGCCTCTCGATGATTTAGTGATGACACCAAAGCGCTTGGCCAAGCCGGGACTAAGTTGATGTGTTCAATTGTAGTCTGTTGTCAGTCATCATAAATCGAAAGTCGGGAAACAGTATAGAGAGAATAATTGAAATTCATGTCTTTTGTCTATACGATATCTTGAGAATGGAGGAATATATAATCCCTTATCTAGAGGACACGCTATCTGATAAGATCAGAGTTGACAACGGCTTTTGAAAGCTACGATTGCTGATCAGGATCTGAAGTCATACGGAAAATAGTTGTTAGACTTATCCAAGTGGGAGACTGTTGGATTAGTGTCTAAGTCCATAACTGTTTTGGTATGTACTTGACCCGATTATGAGCATGGTCCTTTTGGGTTGCCTTCACCATAGCAGTATGTAGGTTGAATTAAGGAGAAAAAGGTTTAAATATGATTTATTAATATATTATGAGAATAATATATTAAAGGAGAAATCATATTGTTTAATTAATATTAGTCAAGAATTAATTGATAATTAATTTTGTGGCAAAAAGAGATAAATTAAACTCAGGGGACTGGACTGCAATTATTGGATAATTTAGTTATTGGGCTATGGAATGCTAAAGGAATAAGGGGTGAACGAAATTATGATGGAAGCCCATCATATTTTCGTCCATGGCCTTATCCAGAAGGTTCCATGGGCTGCTTAGAGTTTAAGCTGTCCATTAGGGTTTTGACTGAAACCCTAGCAGCCCACACAAGTATATAAAGGACCGCTTAGGCTCCCAAAACGTGGACAACTGATCCTCTAGGGTTTCTAGTCGTTTTTGGGCAGCCTCTCTCTTCTCCTCTTCATCCAAGTTGTATATGGTGTTTGTGACTCCATTAGAGGTGCAGCACTTGAGGCACTAAGCTTTCTAAGGCCAATCCAAGCAAGGAACTGATTGTTATTGCTATATAACAATCAAAGGTAATTCTATAAACCCTAAATCAGTTCATAATATGTTAGATCTAAGTTTATTAGTCTTGGATTCAAAGCATGTATAATAGAGAAACCTAGATCCAAGCATTAGGGTTTGTATGAGCACATAGGATTGTTCTTATGCCTAAAACCCATCAATTTTATACGGTGAAAACTGAGGACAGTCAACGCAACAAATGCGGACCATCACCTATCAAGTATAGGACAGTCAACACAACGTGCCAAGCTTTAATTATGAGGTTTTCCTTACATAAATTTCTAGATAATATAACATATTCTAGTGAGTCGTTATAACCATACTAATCATGATAGAGTGCCTGTTTTGGCATTTCTCAGGCGCCCTCGGTTTGGAAAAGACATTTGTCACCCTAGACTGGCCTGTCTAGCTGTAGCGAACAGCAAAGGTGCAGGGTGTCCACCTCGTATAGATCTATACACAAATTCCCGCTCTCCCTCCAGGAGACTCTGGCTATAATTCCTTACAGAACTTAGACGTACACTAATATTTTTATATTTAGGTACTTTTGAGATTTGTCTGATAAGAATATTAACAACCTTTTGAGCAGTCGTTAGAGATTCATTATTTGTTAGATAATTAATGAAATACATACTTATTGAATATAAATATGGTTCTCGTTCCATATCGTTGATTGTGCTCGTTAACTAGGTGCTCGTGTTCGTTCCTTTTCGTTTATTGAAAAATAAGTCATTTTAGTCAACAGAAAAAGTGTCAAGTTATAATTCATATAAATTTATAACTGCCGGGTATGACACGCATTTTCTGTTTTATGACATATATAACATTACTTATGTTTCTTGGAAGTTTTATGACAACAACTTATGACATGCAAGTGTTTCTGTCATAAAGGCTCTATTTGTATATTTTCTTGACGCAAACTTTTATGTTGAATAATTATAAAATACTCCCTGATAGTTTGCAAAATAGTTACAAAGTTTCTATTTTCGAAAAATCACTAGAAATGGTGTCCAATTTGTAAGATCCCTTTTATAACTTTTTATCTTTAAACATGGCAGCACAGATAAAGGGGATTAGTTGGACACACTCAATAGTTGGGAGGCTCTTTTGTTCAAATTATTCTCTATTCTTTATGAAATTGAGAAATCCTACCTCCATGAGTATATTACTGGAATATTAATCTAATAATGTTTCACACACACATACAAACATACGTATACATGAAATTATTTATGTATTTAGGCAATATTTGACTTGTACTCCCCCCCCCCCCCAAAAAAAAAAATATTAAAATATTGAAAAGGTGGGGTATGAAGCTCACCTTGAGTTAGTTGAGGAGTTGATTGGAGATAGGGAGTGAAGATCTCAAACTTGAACTTTGACTGATATGAAGAATTTCCCGGGGAAGGATGTTTTCCTAAGGATGATCATCACATATTATTATGAATAAAATAATATGGATTCATCTTGAATTATTATAAAATATTGGATGAGTGGAGGAATTTACCTTTCAACTATAGGGAGAAATTGAGAACATTATTCCTTCCAGCAAGATCCTTGATCTTGCCTTGAATATGAGCTTTGAGAGAAAAATAGGGAGTGAGAGAGAGAAAGTGGAGTCTAAACTCCCTCACTGTCGTTGCTTTGGAGTATAAGGAAAAAAGGAAAGGAATCTTTGATGCATGGGGATCTGGAGGTCCATGAATGGATATTTGGTGGGTAAAGCATGGAATACCGTGATTTGCATGGGAAAGGAGAGATTTCATCAAATCACAAAGTCAACTTCCTTGTCCTCTTCTTGATTTAGGATAAGGTTTTCCTAAATCCTAAACTTTTTATTTTATGTAAATATAATTTAAATAATTAAATTTGGCATAAAATAAAGGTTTTATGGGTCTTAGCTAAGAAAAACACGAGTTTGGGGGGATTCTCGACCTCAAAATACCCCAAAATGAAGAGAATGTCCGAAATAGTCCAAAATCCGAAGCTAAAAGGTGAAATCCGGAGCCCTTATGTGAATTCCGAAGCCCTAAATTAAAATCCGGAGTGGATGGTTAGGTCTGCGAGGGTCCGAAGCTGATACAAGGAAGTTCCGGAGCCATTCAGCAAGATCCGGAGTCAACAGATGCGGTCCGAAACGTCTCACCTTTCCGGAGTGTTCTTCTCGGATCCGGAGTCAGGCGCGAATCAGCGGTCCGGTCCGACCAACGGTTTCCGAAGCAAGGCGATGCAGGGCAAGAAGCTTCTGGAGCAGCGAGATTCTAGAATGGGCGGTCTGGATGAGAGGCTTCCGAAGTGTGAGTCCTCTTGGTTCCTTAGGAGGCATTCCAGACTAAGAGGCTTCCGGACCAAGAGGTTGTGGACGAAGAGGGTCCTTTTGGTGTTTCCTCTTCTGGTTTTTGAGCTGTTTTCGACTAAGGAAGGTATTTTGGGAAATTTGGGAGAGATTCACTATGCTTGGAGAGATTTCGCATACTTAGGGAGATTTGGGAGAGATTCACTATTCTTGGAGAGATTTCGCATATTAGGGAGATTTGGGAGAGATTCACTATTCTTGGAGAGATTTCACATACTTAGGGAGATTTGGTAAAGATTCACTATTCTTGGAGAGATTTCACATACTTAGGGAGATTTGGGAGAGGTTTACTATACTTGGAGATATTTGTGAGAGATTTCACACGCTTGGAGAGATTTGGGAGAGATTCACTACACTTTGAGAGATTCGCATTCTAATACTTTATGGCTCCTTAGGAGCTCATTTTGAACACTTAAGAGTGTTAGCACAATCTCACAATAGTCCTTAATTACCTGAGGACGAAATTTCCTAGCCAATAGTGTTGTGGCTGAACTCTCGGTACAACAACGAATCACCACCCTGGGGTCTTGCAGCAGCAACAGCTACTGTGGCTGCAGCAACAGCAGCATCAGTCAAGGCAGCATAACGCTCATCAAACGTCTCGATCAGTGTGGTCTTAACAGACCCAAACATCTCCAGAATCTCGGCTTTGATGGCAGCAACCACCTCCTCATGGATGATCCGACGGATCTCCTCATCGCTCACCCCATTGCTCTCGGGGTTATGGCGTGTCCCGACCATGATCAACCTCTGAAATACAACATAAGAAATATCAAGCATACTCTCGAGTATACTCACACTTGATAACTCAAACATCCTCACTCATGGTACCCCCAAGGATTCTTACTTGGACGGCGCACCAATCCATGTTTTCAATAGTACGAGCCCAATACTATTGTCCACATCGAATCAATATACAATCCAAGTCCTCCTCCTAGGATCCCAAGTCGTAAATACTCTACTCTCACTATGCATTGGCTACCCTCAGTAGACCTATCATGAGCTCCTCACTGCTACCTACTCACTCTCAAAGTATCTCATAGCAGCAGTAATCTCCTAGGCTAAGCCATCACAAATTAGGCCACACTAGCCTTATAGGAATACCTAGCCTCTCTATCATGCATAAAATAATATCTCATAACTCATAACATATAATGTAAGGGTATTTTGGGGATTCACCGTTCGGGCGCTGGCTGACCGTACACACCATCCACTTTGCTCGTTTCCAAAACTTCTTTTTTTCTTTTTAGAAAATTTGCAAATTTGGTTGTAAAATTTCTCAAATCCTCGGTTTGAGTTCAAATACGCCCGAAGGTGCATCCAAATCCCTCCAACCAAGGCTCTGATACCAACTTGTAACAACGTAAAATTTCCAATTAAATTTTTAATTTTTAAAACCACAAAATGTATATCATATCATAATTTCAAATCCGAAACAACAGTGTTTTCAAAACAAATCCCAAGATCTCTCAAATGTGAACTCCATCGGTGTCAATGTGTACGAGTCAAGCCCTTGCCTTTCCACAGTCCTCACTGGTACGTGAGACATCAAACACAACAACTGTAAGCATAATGCTTAGTGAGTTCCCCAAAATACCACATACCACAAATACGCCACTCGAGGCTAACCCGACCCTCCAGTCAAGATGTCTCAGCGGGACCCTCCAGTCCTGCAGCTCGTCGGACCCTCCGGTCCAGTCATAGCTCATTGGGCCCTCTGGCCCGGTCTGAATCGTTGGACCCTCCGGTCCAGTCTATAAAGTCATACAACATACAAATAACACATAGCATGCAATCTCGGATATAACACATAATCTCATACATAGTACATAAGACCCTCTGGTCAACTCAGAATACCACTCAAAGTAACATATAGTGAGAAGACTCACCTCATGGAAAGTCTAAGATCTCGCGTACTCGCTATCTCCAAAACCCAACGACGACTCTACCTCGCCTAATCATAAAAATAATATCATTTAATAATCAAGACTTCCACAACTAAACATTCACCCTTATCATCATCCTCAGAGGGTAAAAGACCATTTTACCCCTCCTTGACCCAAAGTCTTCATCTTGACCAAAACCCTAAAAAGTCAACAAAAGTCAACCCTACGAGTACGCGGGGCATACTGCTTGATGTACGCGGGGCGTACATCGCCAACCCATGGATACGGGTCTCCACCCAGTACACTGCGCGTACTGGAAGTTACGCCCAACGTAACCGTCAGACTTTAGCATACATCATTTCTGGTCTTAATCGGTTAATCCATTACTCCAACTTCTAGATCCGGCTCAGTTTATGCGTCTATACCCATAAAGTCGAGACCTTTAAGCCTTGGCATGGCTGTAAAGGCTCCAACACTTCATAACATAACTCTATTCCAACTCAAGGACCCAGATCTCATGCATGGTTGAATGTCGACGACCAAGATTGCATTTTTATGAGTCTACAACTCAAATAGACCAGAAATACGAAGGATCTAAGCTTATGGAGACCATTTGCTCAAAAGTCTCCACCTTTGGGACTAAAACCCTAGGAAATTGTACATGAAGCATATTACAAGAACTATAGAACAAGATCCGAGCTTTTTACCTTGAAATGAAGCCTCAACCTTTGCTAAGCTCAGATCTACACTTGAGTACCACTTCTAGCCTTCCCCAATGAGCCCCTTTTCTCCTTTGCTACCTTGAAATGGCACCACAAAGCTTAGAATACTCACAAATGGCCTAAGAACGGTTGCACACTCTCTTTAGGGTTTCTTTCTGAGGGATGGTGGCTGAGAAGTCGAGCCACACATTCCTTTTATAGCCCTCCAAATGAATTAGGGTTTTTAGGTCTGGACCGGTTACGCCCCGGGTAACCTTGGGTACGCCCAGCGTACCTGAGGGTGAACGCGTCCAAATGAAGCGCGCGAGTACGCGCAGTGTACCTCTTGTACGCCCAGCGTACTCGCAAATCATGCAACCCTAAAAGAGAACATAACAAAGATGAAGGGTTAAATAGAAGGGTACCTGGTTTTCGGGTTGTTACCATTCTCCCCCACTAGAACCAGACTTCGCCCCCGAAGTCTCATAACGAAATCAACTACGGATACTGATCCCGCATCTCAGCCTCGGGCTCCCATGTCAGCTCGGACCCCTTCCGATGTTGACACTGCACTTGTACCAAGGGTACTTCCTTGTTCCTCAGAACCTTAACCCTTTGATCCCTGATCGCCACTGGCCTCTCGACATAATTCAGGCCTGGATCCACCTGAATATCATCCAAAGGCACCACGGTCGACTCGTCGGCAATGCATTTCCTCAACTGAGAAACATGAAAGGTGTCGTGGATCTGTCCCAATTCAGCAGGTAGGTCCAACCGGTAGGCCACCCTGCCTACCCTAGCAATTACCCTGAAGGGTCCTATGTATCGGGGTCCCAACTTGCCCCTCTTCTTGAATCGTACCACTCTTTTCCAAGGAGAGACCTTTAGGAGCACAAGGTCACCAACCTGAAACTCAAGCTCGGACCGACGCCTGTCCGCATAACTCTTCTGGCGACACTGTGCGGTCAACAATCTATGCCTGACCTGTTGTATCTGCTCGGTCGTCTGGAGTACAATCTCTGTGCTACCCATTACCCGTTGCCCCACCTCTCCCCAGCAGATGGGGGTGCGACACCTCCTCCCATATAACAGCTCAAAAGGTGGCATACCAATGCTCGAATGATCGCTGTTGTTGTACGAAAACTCTGCCAAGGGTAGATAGGTGTCCCGACTCCCTCCAAAATCCAAAACACATGCTCGGAGCATATCCTCAAGCGTCTGAATCATCCGCTCGCTCTGTCCGTCCGTCTGCGGGTGGTATGCGGTACTGAAATGCAGCCTCGTACCTAACTCCTCGTGGAACTTCTTCCAAAATCTGGAATTAAATCGCACGTCTCGATCTGAAACGATCGACAACAGAACCCCATGTCGTGATACCACCTCCCTCACATACAACTCTGCCAACCTCTCAGCAAAAGAGCTCTCACTGATAGCAAGAAAATGAGCGCTCTTCGTCAACCTGTCCACAATCACCCAAATTGCATCGACTCCTATCGCAGTCCTTGACAATTTGGTGATAAAATCCATGGTAATCTGTTCCCACTTCCACTCAGGAATCTCTAATGGCTGCAGCTTACCATGCGGACGCTGGTGCTCGGCCTTAACTTGGCGACTAGTTAGGCACCTCTCGACGAACCAAGCAACATCCCTCTTCATACAGGGCCACCAATACTCCTTCTTTAGGTCCAAATACATCTTGGTAGCCCCGGGATGGATCGAGAACTTCGATCGATGTGCCTCCTCCATCAAAATGGTACGCGTCCCGCCCACAAACGGTACCCAAATCCGACCCTGAAACGTCATAAGCCCCCGACTATCGGTAACGAACTCCGACACCTGCCTAACGACCCGCTCCCGCTTTTGGTTCTCTGGTCTTGCAGCCTCAGCCTGGGCCCCTCGGATTGTGTCCAATACCGGAGTCATCACCGTCAATCTCATACAAATCTCTCGGATCGGGGCGCTCTCCGACCTACGACTCAGAGCGTCGGCTACGACATTAGCCTTGCCCGGGTGGTACAGGATCTCACAATCATAATCATTGACCACATCCAACCATCTCCTCTGGCGCATATTCAGGTTTGGCTGATTCATTAAGTACTTTAAGCTCTTGTGGTCAGTGTATATCGCACACCGAAACCCCATACAGATAGTGACGCCATATCTTGAGGGCAAACACTACAGCCCCCAACTCCAAATCGTGGGTGGGATATCTCGTCTCATGAGGCTTCAACTGCCTCGATGCATACGCGATCACATGCCCTCTCTGCATCAACACCGCTCCCATCCCCAATATCGAAGCATCATAATACGCCACGAAATCCTCCATCCCCTCCGGTAGTGCGAGTACAGGAGCTTCGCAGAATCTCTGACGAAGGGTCTCAAACGAGGTTTGCTGCTCCGAACCCCATGAGAAAGTAACACCCTTCCGGGTCAACTTGGTAAGTGGCACGGCGATATTGGAGAAATCTCTGATAAATCTCCTATAGTAGCCTGCCAGCCCCAAGAAGCTCCTGATCTCCGTAGGTGACCTCGGCACCTCCCAACTCATCACAGCCTCAATCTTGGCTGGGTCAACCAATATCCCGTTCTGGTTAACGAGATGCCCTAAAAACTGGACTTCCCGTAACCAGAAATCGCACTTGGAGAATTTGGCAAAGAGCCTCTCCGATCTCAGAACTCCGAGGAGCTCCCTCAAATGTTCCACATGCTACTCTCTGGTCCTCGAATACACCAGGATGTCATCAATGAATACAATTACCGAACGATCCAACATCGGCCTACACACCCTGTTCATGAGATCCATGAATGCCGCTGGTGCATTGGTGAGCCCGAATGGCATCACCACGAACTCGTAATGCCCGTAACGAGTCCTAAACGCCGTCTTCTGGATATCCTCATCCTGAACTCTCATCTAGTGATATCCCGACCTCAAGTCAATCTTGGAGAACCAAGACGCCCCCTGCAACTGATCGAATAGATCGTAGATCCTCGGTAACGGATAACGGTTCTTGACCGTCAACTTGTTCAACTCCCGGTAATCAATGCACATCCGGTGTGAACCATCCTTTTTCTTGACAAAAAGGATCGGCGCTCCCCAAGGAGAGCTACTGGGACGGATGAACCCTTTCCCCAACAGCTCTTGCAGCTGTGAGGATAACTCCTGCATCTGTGGCGGTGCTAGCCGATACGGCGCCTTGGCGATAGGCGCAGCCCCGGGAACCAGATCGATACGAAACTCCACCTGCCTCTCGGGAGGCACTATCGGCACCTCATCCAATGAACTTGGCCTCCCAGCGGCCTCTCTCACATCTGTCACATAGGCTACGAACCCCTTGCAGCCCTGCTGCAAACTCCGCCTCGCTCTAGCGGCCGAACAGAAAACCGAACCACCACGAGTCCCCTCGTCGTAAACCGTCAGCGCCCCCCCCCACTAGGATCTCGGATCGTCACCAATTAACGCTCGCAATCTATGACAGCCCCAAAACGGCTCAACCAATCCATTCCTACTATGACACAAACATCCCCCATAGCGATCGGAATCAAATCAATCGGGAACTCCACCCCGAAGATCTCCAGCATGCATCCACGTATCACCTCGGTAGCACATATCTCATGCTCATCTGCTAGGAAACCCGCAGAGGTCGACTCAACGCCTCCCTCGGAATACTAATGTGCCGACTAAAAGCCAAATATATGAAAGACCGACTCGCACCCGAGTTGAATAAAACAATGCAGGTACAGAACTCACAAGAAAAGTACCTACGCATAACATATAGCAATTACAATAGCATAAACTCAACATAAAATAGATAAAGATTACATACCCGCCACGATGTCAGGTGTTGCGCGGACCTCCTCCGCAGTCAGTTGGAAAGCTCTCCCCCTAGCCTTCGGTGCTTCGGCCTTCACTGGCCGGGTCTCAGCAGATCGAACCGTAGGTGCAGATCCCTGCGCTGACCTCTGAAGCTGGGGGCACTCGGCCTTCCGATGGCCGGTCTGGTTGCAATGGAAGCAAACCGAGAACCCCTTCGTACAGTCCCTTGCAAACTGTCCTTCCTTCCCGCATTTGTAGCATACCCCAGTCTTGCACGGCCCATCATGGCTCTTGCCGCACTTCCCACAAGTGTGGCCCCTCGAACTACCCGTCCTCGAATTAGCAGGCTTGGCCCGCTTGGTGGCCGGCTGTGACTGCGTCGGTCGTCGATCACCCCTCTGCAACTCAGTCTCCTCCCTCGCCTGTGTCTCAAGCTCGATCTCCCTCTTCCTGGCATTTGCCTGGAGCTCGGCAAATGTTTGGTAAGTCGAGTTCTCCATGAACTCGCGGATGTCCCTCCTCAAAATACTCAGATAACGGCTCATGCGTGCCTGCTCAGTAGACACCAGCTCCGGGCAAAACAACGCCCGCTCATGAAACATCCTCGTAATCATCGTCACCGACTCTGTCCCCTGCTTGAGGGTAAGAAACTCCTTAGCTAAACGTTCCCTCTCCACCTGGGGAACATACTCATCACGAAACATCGCAGTAAACCTCTCCCAGGTCACTGCAGTCAGCTCAGCTGAAGAATAGCTCGCGGTCACGAATTTCCACCAGTCCTTCGGCCCCAAGCGAAGCTGATTGAGTGCGAATCGCACCCTCAAGTGCTCCGAACACGAGCACGTATAGAAACACCTCTCCATGTCTGAGATCCACCTCATAGCGGCGATCGGGTCCTGTGTACCATCAAACTCTGGTGGTTTCATGTTGCTGAACTCTCGGTACAACACGAATCACCACCCTGGGGTCTTGCAGCAGCAATAGCTTCTGTGGCTGCAGCAACAGCAACATCAGTCAAGGCAGCATAACGCTCATCAAACGTCTCGATCAGTGTGGTCTTAATAGACCCAAACATCTCCGGAATCTCGGCTTTGATGGCAGCAGCCACCTCCTCATGGATGATCCGACGGATCTCCTCATCGCTCACCCCATTGCTCTCGGGGTTATGGCGTGTCCCGACCATGATCAACCTCTGAAATACAACATAATAAATATCAAGGATACTCTCGAGTATACTCACACTTGATAACTCAAACATCCTCACTCATGGTACCCCCAAGGATTCTTACTTGGACGGCGCACCAATCCGTGTTTTCAATAGTACGGGCCCAATACTATTGTCCACATCGAATCAATATACAATCCAAGTCCTCCTCCTAGGATCCCAAGTCGTAAATACTCTACTCTCGCTATGCATTGGCTACCCTCAGTAGACCTATCATGAGCTCCTCACTGCTACCTACTCACTCTCAAAGTATCTCATAGCAGCAGTAATCTCCTAGGCTAAGCCATCACAAATCAGGCCACACTAGTCCTTATAGGAATACCTAGCCTCTCTATCATGCATAAAATAATATCTCATAACTCATAACATATAATGTAAGGGTATTTTGGGGATTCACCGTTCGGGCGTTGGCTGACCGTACACACCATCCACTTTGCTCGTTTCCAAAACTTCTTTTTTTTCTTTTTATAAAATTTGCAATTTTGGTTGTAAAATTTCTCAAATCCTCGGTTTGAGTTCAAATACGCCCGAAGGTGCATGCAAATCCCTCCAACCAAGGCTCTGATACCAACTTGTAACAACGTAAAATTTCCAATTAAATTTTTAATTTTTAAAACCACAAAATGTATATCATATCATAATTTCAAATCCGAAACAACAGTGTTTTCAAAACAAATCCCAAGATCTCTCAAATGTGAACTCCATCGGTGTGAGTGTGTACGAGTCAAGCCCTCGCCTTTCCACAGTCCTCGCTGGTACCTGAGACATCAAAAATAACAACTGTAACCATAATGCTTAGTGAGTTCCCCAAAATACCACATACCACAAATACGCCACTCGAGGCTAACCCAACCCTCCGGTCAAGATGTCTCAGCGGAACCCTCCAGTCCCGCAGCTCGTCGGACCCTCCGGTCCAGTCATAGCTCATTGGGCCCTCTGGCCCGATCTGAATCGTTGGACCCTCCAGTCCAGTCTATAAAGTCATACAGCATAAAAATAACACATAGCATGCAATCTCAGATATAACACATAATGTCATACATAGTACATAAGACCCTCTTGTCAACTCAGAATACCACTCAAAGTAACGTATAGTGAGAAGACTCACCTCGTGGAACGTCTAAGATCTCGCGTACTCGCTATCTCTAAAACCCAACGACGACTCTACCTTGCCTAATCATAAAAAAATATCATTTAATAATCAAGACTTCCACAACTAAACTTTAACCCTTATCATCATCCTTAGAGGGTAAAAGAGCATTTTACCCCTCCTTGACCCAAAGTGTTCATCTTGACCAAAACCCTAAAAAGTCAACAAAAGTCAACCCTACGAGTACGCGGGGCGTACTGCTTGATGTACGCGGGGCGTACATTGCCAACCCATGGATCGGGGTCTCCACCCAGTACGCTGCGCGTACTGGAAGTTACGCCCAGCATAACCGTCAGACTTTAGCATACATCATTTCTGGTCTTAATCGGTTAAGCCATTACTCCAACTTCTAGATCAGGCTCAGTTTATGCGTCTATACCCATAAAGTCGAGACCTTTAAACCTTGGCATGGTTGTAAAGGCTCCAACACTTCATAACATCACTCTATTCCAACTCAAGGACCTAGATCTCATGCATGGTGCAATGTTCACGACCAAGATTGCATTTTTGTGAGTCTACAACTCAAATAGACCAGAAATACGAAGGATCTAAGCTTATGGAGACCATTTGCTCAAAAGTCTCCACCTTTGGGACTAAAACCCTAGGAAATGGTACATGAAGCATATTAGAAGAACTATAGAACAAGATCCGAGCTTTTTACCTTGAAATGAAGCCTCAACGTTTGCTAAGCTCAGATCTACACTTGAGTACGACTTCTAGCCTTCCCCAATGAGCTCCTCTTCTCCTTTGGTACCTTGAAATGGCACCACAAAGCTTAGAATACTCACAAATGGCCTAAGAACGGTTGCACACTCTCTTTAGGGTTTCGTTCTAAGGGATGGTGGCTGAGAAGTCGAGCCACACATTCCTTTTATAGCCTTCCAAATGAATTTGGGTTTTTAGGTCTAGACCGGTTACGCCCCGCGTAACCTTGGGGATGCCCAGCGTACCTGAGGGTGAACGCGTCCAAATGAAGCGCACGAGTACGCGTGGCGTACCTCTTGTACACCTAACGTACTCGCAAATCATGCAACCCTAAAAGAGAACATAACAAAGATGAAGGGTTAAATAGAAGGGTACCTGGTTTTCGGGCTGTTACACTTTTGCTACTCAACAAGCTCAAAGTCAACCAGCAACTTCACTTCCTGCTACATTATCCATGCCTTGCTCTCAGAATCAATCGTCTGTTGTTCCAAAAATTGCTCCTTCCGTAAATGTAACTTCTTCCTTAAATTCCAACGAGAGTGATGAAAATATAGCTTTTGCCACAGGATTTGTTAAGCGCTATCATGCTCTTGTAGCTGTAGATCTTCCACCACAATTGTCATTTGTTGATCTGGATCAGATCCATCCAGAAGATGTGGAAGAAATGGATATTACAAGGAAAATTGCCATGGCAGTGTTTAAGGCGAAGCAGTTTGCTAAGAAGACAAGAAATAATAATTGGGGGATGAGCGTTTATAAAAACGTGGGGTTCAGCAAGGGGAAGTTGAGGTGCTTTAACTGTCACGAGCTGGGTCATTTTGCTCATGAGTGCCCTAAGCCAGATAGAAGGTGGAACAACAAAAGGACAATGGTTGCGGTCGTAAACAACAAGGGAGGTGCTCAGGTCAATAATGAAACGACTATGCTACTTAGTCTTTTGACTGGGAGGACTAGATTCAGGCCTTGAATATATAAAGACCTGAAAATGCTCATTTGGCCCAAGTTAGTGATGAAGCTTCTGTAGAGAGTGTTGTAGATGAAGATAAAGTGATGAAGCTGCTGTTTGCGCTGATGGTATCTTCTACTTCTGAACCGAAGAAAAAAGAGGTAAGTCTTCCTTCCAGTTCTCAGGCTTGTGTTGATTATGTTAAAATTCTTCATGATGAAATAGATTCTTTACGTAGAGAAGTAGAGGACCTTAGATATGAGCGCTATCAACTTAGAAAAGGACAGAAACCCTTAAAAGCCCAATTAGAGACAAAAATAAAGGAATTTAGGAAACTTCAGAAGGACTACAGTAATAAATGTGAAAACTGACTATATTAAGAGACAGAATGTGAAAACTATGACTATATTAAGAGACAAAATGTTGAAACTACTAATTTTGATTTTAAGAAATTTGATGTGTCAAGCGAAGTAGTTGTAAATATGATAGATCATTGTTTACAATCCAAAAATAACCAGCAGAAAGGTCTAGGATATAATAAAGTGCCACCTCCCTTTAACCACACATATAAGTATCAACCTTTGTCCAAGGAGGAGATTGCTAACGAACCATTTGTGATTTATGGCAAGCCTTCTGGTTTTGTTTCGAGAGGATTTATTAATGTTGAAAGTACTAAGATTTTTACTTCCCCGACAGATCAATCCTTAGATCAGTCAAAGCACGAAATTGAAGGATCTGTTTCTGATAACAAACCTGAGTTTGAACCTGAAGTTTTGGTTTCCAATAAAGATTTTTTTTGTTTCTGATGTTCAAAGTGACAATGTTTTTCGTGATACTTCTGCATCTGTTTCTTTTGATTTAATCTTTTTTGAAGTGTTTGATGAGTTGGTTGATAATCCTACTGTTTGTGATGCTTCTAATGAAAATATACCAACTCCACAGGTCATATCATCTGATGCACCCTCACTTATCTCACAACCTACTTCTTATTCATGTTCTTGTGGGAAAAGTAAGGGTATCAGTAAAGAAAATAAAACTGAGAAAAATTGTACAAATTTAAATAATAACAAACATATTTGTTTTAATTGTGGTGTCGGTGGTCATACAGTTAGAAATTGTCAAAATAGGATCTTTGTACATTATATGTCACCAAGAGGAGAGAATGAATCTAGAGGACGGTCTTTAATTAGAAAGTCCTCAGGAACTCATTTTCAGAATGATGATTGGAAGGATGATCGAAGTTGAAAAAGGGAAGGTTTTCAAAAGAATAAGAAGATTTTTCATGACAAAGTCACCAACTGTTTGCCAAAACCGAACAAGGCTCCGCCAAGAACGGTTTCGTCAAGGCGTAGTTCTGGGTCTTCAACCACTTCTAGTAGAAAACCCAGGTGCTCAATGCAAACAGATAAGAAACATATTCCAAAATCTCCTATGACTGTTAAGAAACCCAATTATAAATGGATGCCCAAAATAACTTCCTGTCAATCATCAGCATCCTCTAAAAAGATTGTAAGCAATGATAAATCTAAGAAAGTGAAGGGTCAATCCTGGAAAGTGATGACCTGGGTTCCCAAATCTAAATAAGCCCACTCATCTTGTAGGGATAGTTGCGGAGGAATGTTGTTAGACACTGGTATGTCGACAGCGGCTGCTCCCGGCATATGACAGGAGACATCTCCCAACTGAGCAACATTCAATCCTTTAATGGGGGATACGTCTCTTTTGCTGCCGGAGAAGGTGGCAATATCACGCAGAGGGGAACTGTTACTAATGGATTGTTAAGTTTCGAGAATGTCAACTTTGCTCTCGAGTTAAAGCATAGTTTGTTGAGTGTGTCTCAAATATGCCACAAAAGCTATTCTACACACTTCACTAACAAAGAGTGTATGATTCTCAAGCCAGGAATTATCATCCCTGAAGAATGGATTCTTGTCAAATCTAAGAGGGATGGAAATGCTTACATTATTGATATGAATAGCAACATTCCCAAACAAACAAATCACTTGCCTATTTTCAAAGGTTTCAGAATAGAATGCAATGTTGTGGCACTGACGACTCGGTCATGCTAATGCTAAAAACTTGAATCGTCTTGCGAATAATCTGATGATGGTCCGTGGTTTCCCTGTCAAAGATTTTATAACTTTTGAAAAGTGTGTGTCATGTGCATAAGGAAAACATCATAGAAAACCACACCTACCAAAACAAGTTAACTCAATCAGTCAGGTGCTCCAATTGCTGCATATGGATTTATTTGGTCTAGTCAACGTCCTCAGCATTAACAGAAATTCATACTGTCTGGTTGTGATTGATGACTTCTCTCGTTTTACGCGGGTTGTCTTCTTATCCAACACAGCTGGGGTTGCTAATCTGATAGAGAAATTCATTGTGTTGATTGAGAACCAAACCAACAATCGGGTGAAGGCGCTATGCACTGACAATGGGACATAATTCAAAAACTCTGTTCTTGATCATTTTTGCGCAGAAAAGGGGATCATGCGTCAATATAGCTCTGCTCACACACCTCAACAAAATGGTGTTGCTGAAAGGAGAAATAGAACTTTAAAAGACGTTGTAAGGACGATGCTGTCTGACTCCAAGTTACCCTTTTTCTTTTGGGCTGAAGCGATTAACGATGCCTGCTACGTTCAGAATCCTACTGATCAACAAAGATCAAATGAAGATGTCATATGAGATTCTATATGGTCACAAGCCTTCTATCAGTCATTTCCGTGTATTTGGCTGCCCTTGCACCCTTCTTCTCCTGAAGTCCAACCCAAAGCTTAATGCCAAAGCCAATGATTGTTATATCATAGGGTATGCCGCACACACTGTATATAAGGTCTACAACAAGAAGACGAAGAAAATTGTGGAATCCTATGATGTGCGCTGGTTGGAGGAAAATGAAATGGATGCTCGAGTGAGTCCGGATTGGTTATTTGATTACACATCTCTCTTCAAGTCCATAAATGTCTCTTCGGATAGTTTATCTGGATCTTCCTCTGGTTCAAAGATTGTATCTGAAGAAGAAGACGAAGAAGTTGTGTACAGATCCCCAACAATATCCTCTTCACCATTTAAGGGGGAGTCATCTGTTCCACTTGACAGTCCAAAATATTCAGTTCAAAATGATACCCCTAATGCTGATACTGATGCTACACCTCTTACCCCGGTTAAAAGAGAAGTCATGCTAGAGATGCTTCCGCTGTAACTCCAACTTTTATGGAACTACTCTTTCCTGAAGAAATTGCAAATGATTTTGTAGCAGATTCATCGAATGTTGAACAATCAGCAAATGATGGAGCTTTCAATATCCACAATCTTCCCGTTTCACCCAATGATATCAACCAGGAGATACCCTCAAGAATTCAACGCGATCATCCGATCGAAAACGTCATTGGTCAGCTGGGCGACGGAGTTCAAACTAGAAGTCAGAGTGGAGATGTTAATACATGTCTCTATTCTTTCTTTATCTCTCAAATAGAGCCTAAGAGCATTGAAATGGCTTTGAATGAGCCCAGCTGGGTAGATGCCATGCATGAAGAGCTGAATCAGTTTTAAAAGCTCGGGGTTTGGAAATTGGTTGAGTTACCACAGGGAAAAAAGTCTCTTGACACACGATGGGTCTATCGAAACAAGCAAGATGATTCAGGACTTATAATGCGTAATAAAGCTAGATTAGTGGTTCGTGGGTTTTGACAAGTCGAGGGTCTTGATTATACTGAAGTTTATGCTCCAGTGGCTCGCTTGGACTCTATCCGTATCTTACTTGCATATGCTTCTTACATGAACTTCACTGGTTATCATATGGATGTCAAGACAGCTTTCTTGTATGGCAAGGTGAAGGAAGATATCTATGTTGATCAACCCCCTGGGTTCATTAACTTGAAATTTCCTAATGATGTCTACAAGTTAGACAAGGCGTTATATGGGTTACATCAAGCTCCTCGAGCGTGGTATGCGACTCTCACAAAGCATTTGCTCGAGCATGGTTACTCTCGATGTACTATCGATCAAACTTTATTCATCAAGCATGTGGATAATGATCAGATTCTAGTCCAGATCTACATTGACGACATTATCTCCGGGTCGACCAGTCCGCAACTTTGCAAGGAGTTTGAAGGTGTAATGAAAAAGAGATTTGAGATGAGTTCGTTAGGAGAAATGACCATGTTTTTGGGGCTTCAGGTCAAACAAAATTCAGCCGGAATCCTGCTCCATCAAGCTAAGTATATGGAGGATATTCTTGAGAAGTTTGGGTTTCAAGACGCAAAACTTGCATCAACGCCCATGGCCGAAAGACCTCTGCTGACTCCAGATACAGATGGTGAATCCGTAGATCAGACTCACTACAGATCAATGATTGGATCGTTGATGTATCTTACTGCAAGCCGTCCAGACATCATGTTTGCAGTTTCTCAATGCGTACGCTATCGGGCTAATCCTAAACTTTCACATCTTATTGCTATCAAAAGAATTTTTTGGTATATCAAAGGCAGTCCAAAATTGGGTCTTTAGTATCCGAAGAATACTGAATTTTATTTATATGCCTTTGCTAACAGTAATTATGGAGGTTGTGAACTTGACACGAAATTTACTTCAGGAGGGTGTCAATACCTTGGTGACAGGCTAGTGTCGTGGCAGTGCAAGAAACAACACACTGTCTCAACCTCAACAGCGGAAGCGGAATACGTTGCTGCATCTTCTTGTTGCTCTCAAGTTATCTGGATCCAACATCAGCTGTTGGATTACAGTTTAAATTATTTAGAAACCCCCATTTACTGTGATAATGAGACCGCAATTCAAATTGCTAAAAATCGTGTCCAACATTCCAAAACCAAGCACATTGATATCAAAATTCATTTTATTAGAGATTGTTATGAGCGTTCGCTCATCTAACTGGAACAGGTTCCCACTGCTAATAATGTGGCAGATCTGTTCACAAAGCCTTTTAACAAAGCTCGATTCAATGTGCTTGTGGGCTTTTTGAAAATGATTCGTTTTGAGGATTAATTTTTATTTTAGGTTAGTTTAAATTTGCGCATTTTTATTTCATTTTTATTTCATTCTCACCCATGCACAAATTTAGAGGGAGAAATAAACAAAAATCCAAAAAAAATAAAAATCAAAAATCCAAAAACAATAAAAAAAATTCAGAAAATTAAAAAATTATGTTGCAAATAGTTTTGTTTGTAGGTGTTGTGATGGGAAGTGATATTACCAAGTGATAACGGGCAATCTAAATTTGTGTAACGTACCAAAGCTGAAGTGTCTACGCTTTGTGTTCGATGCGCTGGTAGGCACATTTTTTTTTAAATGGACTTGACTAGGTAGATTTGAATTTAAGGAACTCAAGACATGACAAAATTAACCTAGTTAGATCCATTTAGCTTGACAATACGGCGCTTGGATAGGTTGAACAGGGAGATATATATGTAGTCTACTGGTCACTTTAAAAGAACTCGTATCTGGAACTGTGGATTAACTCTTCCTCGATGTGCGGATTTTATCCTTACTCCTGGTATTGATGGATGACTGGGGAATTCCGATAAATTAGGTCTGTAGAAGATTATTTTCTTTCTCTCTGTCTGTTAGTCATATGTTGCCTCCTCTGTGCGATCGAAAGATACGACCTGGAATGTAACATATGCAACTCTATTTCTCTGCATCTTCTATCTATGGAATTCTTTCTATCTGTTAGCCATATACTGTCTCCTTTGCATGACTTACAATCCGAACTGGTAGATAGTATATGCATCCTTCTTCTTAATCCCTCTATAACTTCAGTTAGTCATATGTTTCACCCTTTACGTGATTGGAAGAGATCCGACCTGGGTGTATAGCATATGCATTCTAAATCTATCTTTTCTCTCAATAATTGTCTTCTCACCCGATGTAAGGAGTATTCTGGAAGTCCTTGATTACTGGAGCATATCAGGAAGCGGGAAACATGTTTTAATACAACTAAAATTGAATATTTGAAGATTGTCTGTAGATCTCGCTGCTTAATTTAGGTGGACAACAATATCTCGGGTTGTCGTTAGCTAAATGGTCTCTAGGAAATTTATCTAAGAATAAGTGTTCAAAATATCTTGTCATTCTTAGATTGTCCAAATTTTCACAAATTTTTCGTGTTTAAGTGGACCACAAGACCGGTGATCGACCACACAAAGACATGAAATAAAGGTACTGACAAGTGGATTAGGGCTGTCTAACAACTTTGATCCTAGTGCCACAAAATTATTTTCAATACTTACTGAGATAAATTTAGTCTGTTTATTTTATTTTATTTTATTTTATTTTTATTTTATTTTATTTTTTTATTTTTATAATTGTCAAAATTTAATTGTTAATTTTAATTTTGGAAATTATTTTTTTTTTTATTTTTTTTAATTTTAATTTTAATTTTAAATTTATTTTTATTCCTCAAAATTTTATTTTTGAAAATTACTTGGAAATTGGATTATGCCTTACACTGTGTGGAAGACAGGTAAAAGTGAGGAGGGTATATAAACGCTAGTTTACAGTCGGAAACCTACTTTTCCTCATTTTTCCTTTTTCCGGCCGCAAACTCTCTCGTTTCTCTCTTCTCCCGGAAAATTTTTATTCGTTTTTTGTGAAATCGATCGGTTCATCTCACAAGTAAGAGGATTCCGACCATGGATATGTATTTGCTTCTCGAAATCGTTGAGTTTTGGGGCTAAAATCGTCGAAAATTGATCTGTCGGAGTTTACGGCCCAAGCTTACGGCTAAGGAGTTTACGGCCATAAACTCCGTTTGCTGCCCTAAGGTTATGGCCATGGGTTTACAGTCGTAAACTCTAGTTTGACCGTAAACTTGACTTTGGTCAATATAATTTATTCCTTTTAGGCTAAATTTAAATTGATTAAATAAAATTGAAACATTAATTGCTAAAATATAATTGCTTTCTTACCTTGCCTGTTTTAGTGCAGATCAAATGACACATTTATAATTTGAAGACATGCACAACTTGGCCATTGTCTTGGCAGATCCTCCTGCAGTACACGGAGAGTTCATATCAATGATTCATAGGCTAAGGGAGTGCAGCTTAGCATCTGCTATTACCGTCAATCCTGTGGTTTATCAGAATATCATAAGGGAGTTCTGGCAGACCGCTAAAATGAGAAAAGATGATGATGGAGCAGTCACTGTCGATGTTGTAGTAAAAGGGTGCAAGATTGTGATCAATGAATAATTTATTAGAGAAGCATTGTTAATCGATGACCACCCTAACTTTCCGACTGAAATTGGAATTGAGGACGCTCAGAAAGTTCTTAAAAAGATGGGATACGAAGGCACATTTCCTCCCACGGTGAAAAAGCTTTTGCCACCATATTGGAGGTTTCTGGCTCATGTCTTTGTCAGCTGCATTTCTGGAAGGAGATCTGGTGTTGATGAGATTTCTTTATGAAACACCGGAGCCAGTGCTTCTCTGGCAGCAGGAATAAAATTCAACTTTTCAAGATTCATTCTGGATGAGTTTATGGTGAATATAAATGCTACAACCAAGGATACTTTCTTGACGTATCCTAGGTTCGTCCACCTGTTCATCGACACTCAATTTCCAGATATGGTTAAAGGCGGAGATACACTAGACATTAAGTCCTTGGGTCCTCACACTGTTGGGCTCATTAAGCAAATTCACAAAGGCAAGGTCATTTTTCAAGGATTACATCCACTGTTGAAGTTTGGCAAATTTGCTGAACTAAATGAAAGCTCTGAGTCGCATGGATCGTCGGACAAAGTATCTTCTGAGCCTATTTCTTCGAAAAGGGAGATTTCTAAAGATGTTATCACAGTTTCAGACTCGGGAGATAAAGAAGAAACAGCTGGTCAAAAGGCTTTTGTTGCCGAGGAACATGATTTTACATCAGTTGCAGTTCAGAGTGACTATAATGAAGGGTCTTCGAAGAATGCAACTGAAACTGACCTGTATGAAGATCTTGATCTTACGGGATTTGACAAGGATGAAGTCGCTTTCAATTTTGGGAGCAATGAATATTTTCTGTCAAGTGAAAATCTCAATACGTTACTTGACAATCTCGATGATGTTGCTCACCAAGCAATGGAGATATGGGATTCTGATGACGTTCTTGAATCTACAATTCCTACTACCAAACCAGTGGCTAAAGCTACAACTTCAATGGAGACAGTGTCAGGGATTCCTCCCCTTGATGTTGTTGCTCCTACAACAGTGCCATTTTCAAGTGATCGAACAACAACCTTGACCTCTCAACCACCGTTAAAAAGGAGAAGAAGTGACTCAAGACAGGGAACTCTTGTCTCTGATTTGCTTCAAGACCTCACAGCTACTTCAACCACTACTCCACCCATTATGTCAACTGAACCTTTTACCGTAGGCCCTTCTACTACATTCGAAGCTGGTGGTTCTTCAGTTCCACAGGGATTCTCTCGTCCTAGGGAAGATCATGATGCTGCCTCTATAAGGCTTGCTAGGCATCTTGCTCAGAATCAAAGTGCAGAGCCTTCTCCTCGTGCCAAAGGAATTTCTTTTCGAGAAAGTCACCAAGGAGCAGATAATCCGTCAGTCGATGACCTTCAAAAGAAGATCAATGTCATGGATCAGAAGAACATTGAAGTTGACACTCAAGTCAATTATTTGTTGAATAAGAATGCTAAACTGAAGTCTCAAGTCTGTGATCTTTAGGAAGATCGAGTGTTAAAGAGTAAGAAAATTTCTGATCTTCAATCCCATTTTAATCTCTTTACCTCCAGTTAATTTGATTTAAAGAAGAAGCTGGAAGAAGATCTTGGTGACAAATTCAAAACATCCGCGGATGATTATAGGATCAACCTATATGTTCAAGCTCACCCCGTTGCCACGCCAACTGTTCAGACTTATTGAGTTGTAGATCGTTTTTATGAGGAGCCTGCTCAAGCTCCTAATGTTGTGAATCTTACGTGTGATAGACAAGCTCAAGCTTTTGAGAAAGGACAACTCTTTTTTAAGATGAGTTCTCACAAAAATGCGCCAGGGGATCAACCAAAAATCACCTTTACAGATCTTGAAGCAGTACGCTTTAGATTTACATATGGTGATAGGTCCGGAATTATTTCATTGGGATTTCATGACATGTTGAATATGTGGATTGTAAGAAGAAAGAATGGCAACACAGAACTCTACAAAGATTTTCATGATTTCCATTCATGGACTAGGGTGGATCTCTCAGGGTTATCTCAAGCTCCTTTTGCGAATCCCTCGGATAATCCAAAGGCAACCCAATTCATGCACTTCTTGGAAGACCAGGTGAAAAAGGGTTTTCCATCAATGAAGACTGTTGAGTCTGTCATCAAGCATTATCCAGACATAATAGATCCCAAGACTGGTCATCCACTTCAGGTTGTGATGTGGCCTGCTACCAATCAGGTTAAGCAAATCCCGGTTCTTCAAAGTTATCAAGATGGATCCCGAAGCTCCATGCTTTATTGGGTGTTTGATGAGACTACAGCTTTTGCTGTTATCAAACTCAAAGATGGATACATCCGTCTATATGATCAGAGGGATTTGTTCCAGTTCAGGAAATGGGATATCCATCATCTGATTCATCATCAAATAAAGGTTGTCGAGGATATTTTTGAGCCATCTACGAAAGAGTACACGTTTATGGTTGCGGACATCATCAATAAACGAATTTGGAACAGAGAAACGGGGCAGTCAGAGGTGATGGTGGTCGACAAAGATTGAATCCAAGGTAGCACCAAACCAAGGGGGAGATTGAAGGGCTCAATTAGTGGCTTGGTTTAGGCTTTCAGTTGTAATAGTTCCTTTGAGTATTTTTTGGTGTAATAGTAGGTAAATGTGCAGTTTACAGTTTTGTATGAGTTTACGGATGTAAACCCTGTTTTCGGTCGTGGTTCCCTAAAAATAGAGGAATTGTAGGTCATTATTAGGTTGTTAATGCCATAGAGTTCACAGTTGTTGTAAACAAGTTGTACTAGACATTTTTTAGTAATAGAAGCGTGTGCAAGTTTGTTTTAATTCTGTTTCTACTCCTATTCTTGTTTTAATCGATTGTTTGTTTATTTGATCACTGGTAAGATCTGTTTAAGGACCTTACACCGAGCTGTAACTTCCTTGCCATTTTCGGTTCTTATTGACAGGGAATTTCTTTCGAGCAAACTTCTTTGGGTTTGTGACCATCATAGCATATTCTTCACTAGTTAGATCGCATTTTGACATGTCTGAATCCTCCTCTTCGTTTGCTACATTCTTGCTTTTAGAAACATGAGCCAGTGATCCCACACCCGAAACTATCTTCGATTCCTTTGTTACTACGCTTTCATGTGATTTGAGTATACTGATCAGTTTAGCCAACGAATAGTTTTTAAAGTGTTCATGATCCTTTACGGTTGAAACTACAGCCATCCATTCAGGTCCTAGACCATTCATGAATGTAAGTTTTTGTTCGATTACCTTTCTTTCTATACCATGCTTGATCATCTTGCTAAGCAGATGGTTGAAACGATCGAATGTCTAAATGAGTTTTTCTTCAGGTTTTTGTTCAAAGGCACCGAAATCAGAGAGCAATAGAGTTTGGATCGAGTGCTCTTGATCTTCATCAGTTTAATAGAGTTCTTTCAACCTATCCCAAATTTCTTTAGCAGTGGTGCATGAACCAACTAAACGAAAAGTGTCGGATTGCTGGGCAAATCTGATCATTCTCATGGCTTTCACATTGCATAATAGCTTGTCTTTTTCATCTTGAGGGATGTTCTCGACGTCCAGCAAGAGCTGATTATACTCCTTCTGAGTCTTCACAGTCCTATTTGTTCCACAGTGAACAAATGGACCCAATGTAATTGCTTCCCAGATAAGATATCCATTATCTTTAGATCCCACCATGTAGTCTTCAAAGTGATGCACCCAAACTTCATAGTCTTGAGTGTAGAGAATGGGAATGATAGTGGTGGATCCAATGCTGTTGGAGATGTTGATGGGATTGGTTTGAGAGTCGTCGTGAGACATTTTGAGCTATTTTATTAAATCTGCTAGAATCAGACTTGTAATCTTGAGATTAGGGTTTTATCAAATACTAGATGCACCATCGACAGGAAGAGGACAACTTCTATATATTCGATAAAAGCGGAAACCCTAAAGAGTTCTTCACACAGAAGGAATGCTTATTAGATACATAGTCTCCTGCTCTTATACCAATTGTTGGAATATAAATCTAGTAAGATCGATAGATTCTAAGTATAAAAGCAATAATAATGAAGTAAAGAACACAAGAGTGAATGAACTGATGTCGAATGATTAAACTTCAACACCACAGAAGAGCTCGATTAAGAACTTCAACTGTAGAGGTTTTTAGGGTGACAATGCAGCAATTAATGAAAAACTATATCTTTAAGACTCTATATGCATGCGCTATAAATAGCTTAACCCTAATCAAAAATCAATGATGAACAGGCCCAATCCGGGTATACAAAACATAAAGCCCAATAAGATGCAACTCTAACACCCAACAAAAAGTAATATATATATATATATATATATATATATATATATATATATATATATATATATATATATATATATATATATATATATATATAGACACACACACGTGAAGGTCAAAAACAATTCAAACCATAGTGAGAATTTGGACATGTGGTCTGGATCGGTCCGGTGAACCAGACCGGACCAGACCGTTTTACTGGAACCGCAGGCCGGTTCTCCGTTTTAGGATTTGATCCGGTCCGATTCGGATTTTTTTAACGGTCTGTCCGGCCGGTTCTAGGTAAACACCAGTTTTGGACCGACTTATTTTAAACAAAAAAATGTATTTTGTGAAATTCTTTAAACAAACATATCTCATCCGTTTTAACTCGGAATGGCATGCGGTTTTTTCTAACATGTAATTTAGAGTTTGTAGATGATTTGTGACTACAACTTTGTTGTTATATTCGATGATTTATAATTCTTCAAAGATGAGATATCAACGTTGAAATATTTTTACTTTTCATCAATAAATTTAAACTTTTATATATTATGAAATTCTTTAAACAAACATATGTTATTCGTTTTAAGACGGATTGACATGCGGTTTTTTCCAACCTGTAATTTAGAGTTTCTAGATAATTTTAGACTATAATTTTGTTGTTTTTGGTGTTACAGTCTTTCAAAGATGCAATATCAGAGCATAAATATTTCAACTTTTCAGCAAGAAATTTAAATGAAATTCGTTAAACAAGCATATCTCATTCATTTAAATCGGATTGACATGAGGTTTTTTCCAACGTGTAATTTAGAGTTTGTAGATGATTTAGACTATAGTTTTGTTATTTTTGATGTTATATTCGATGAGTTACCGTCTTTCAAAGATGAGATATCAAAGCTAAAATATTTCAGTTTTTCAGCAAGAAATTTAAACTCTTGTATTCTATGAAATTCTTTAAACAAGTATATCTCATTTGTTTTAAGTCAGATTGACATTCGGGTTTTCCCAACGTATAATTTTGTGTTTGTAGATGATTTTAGACTATTAATTTTGCTATTTTTGACATTATGTTCAATGAGTTACACTCCTTCAAACAAATGGTATAAAGTATAAACAATCAAAGTTTGACCCGTCCAAAGGGTACAAGAAATGGAATGTATTTATTTTTACGAGTTATACTATATCAAACCCCAAAAAGCATTAATTTTAATGAGTTTTAATGTATCATATATAATAACATATTTGTTTTAACGAGTTGTCTCAAACCCAATAACGTGTTTTAACAAGTTGTAGTGTATATATGTAAAGTTGTATCGGTCCAAACGGGTCCAAGAACCAGAAAACCTAGACCTGGACACGGACATGGACCTAGACCCGGTAAGTCTCATCCGTTCTATTCCACGCTCCATAATAATCACCGTAACCGGTCCGGTCCAAGAGTCGGTCCAGTCCAGTTCGGTCGGGTCTGCTCCAAATGCTCGCCCCTAATTAAAACAAATATAAAAGATACATTTTAAATATAAAAATAAAGATGCAGGATAACGATGTAATTTGGTTTCAAATTTTGAATATAAAAATAAAGATGCAGGCTAATGATTTAAGTTGGTTTCAAATTGATTCAATTTATTTACCATGCAACAAACTCTTCACGTGCATTAACCATTACCCCATAATGTATCACCCATTGTAGGATGTTACCGCACATGGGGATGAGAGTGGGTCCAAACCCCGACCCGTAGACTGGGAGCCGAAAAACCTGGGAACCGTTCAACAAGATTTTGTATGACCAGAAACCAGACTGGTATATAGGAACCAGTTCCGGGTAAGGTATCAGGTAAAGTGGGTCTAGAACAGAAAAACCCGGAAATATCAAAGTGGGTCGGACGGAACCCGGTAAAGTGAGTCTAGAACCGAAAAACCCGGATAAACCGGAATTTTTTGGTAATTACTTAGTGGTTGAACTTTGAAAATTTTCAGCTTTGATATCCCAAGTTTGGGGGATTGTAAGTCATTGAATATTAAACCAAATTTGAGAAAATTATAGTCTAAAATCATGTAGAACCACTAAACTACAAGTATCAAAAAACCTCATGATAATTCGACTTTAAAAAAAATTAGATATGCATGTTCGAAAATTTTACAGAATACAAAAATAAAGCCGAAAAAAAATCGCAACTTTGATATCCCGACTTTGAGACACTTTAAATATGACATCCCCATTTTCACGGCCAGAAAAGACCAATTTTCTTTATGCTTTATAAAAATCAGAGTACTTCTTTTAATAAAAATGATGCGGAATTTGTTCCCAGAAAAACATGATAAATACGTTATTAAAACATTTTCGAAGAAACGTATTTATTTCATTTTAAAACGTTTGGGATGTCTTCGTTAATATAGAAACATAAGCATGAACAGAACTTACAATTATTTACACTAGTGATCTACATCTCTTTAAATCTCTCAGTGTAATGTCACTTCATATCGTCACCTGTGATATAAATGAACTGAGTGGGTCAGGTTGGGAAACCTGGTGAGCACATAGGGTTTTAACCCACAATAATATAATTATTATTTTTAAACATCAAACAATCAACCCAATTACCCATTCCCGATATCCTCACATAACGTCCCTAAAACATCTAACACAAGGGACCTAGTCTAAGGACTATCATTGGGATGGACACTACTGCTAAGGGGATTCCTTGGCAATGAAAGTCCTAAAGGCAAGCATATGGGGGATAAAGTACACTTGGTGAGCACACAATTCACACAATTCGAATAAACACACAGTTCGAATAAACACCTACAGGTTGCGAGCCTGCTAGTGTTCCACTGGACTGTCTAGAATAGTCTGTGGTTGTCATCTATACTCCGCTAGATGACTGGATCATCAATAACATCTATAACGAGGCCTCTCATTATTTTATTTTGTCACACAAGAACTATTACATCTACCCATGTTTTACCCAACATATTTTGTAGATATAAAATACATATACAGTTTAAATCATTGAAAACATGTATAAAACGTTCATCCAACATAGATAGCAAGTATTCAGATAATATGCACACATAGCACGTAATTTATATAAAATACTTCATATCTATGTGTAAGATGAAAGTAACTATGCACTCACCTGGTAAAGTGGTGAGTCGGCACTCGGACAGCACTTCGTTACTCTTAAAACAATTATCCCTTGACGAAACCTAGTATCATTACCACTAGAGTTTAGTGTAACGTTTGACGAGACTAATTTAATAGTCTAGCTATTATTATTATTATATAAGCGTTAACCAATACTTATATAACCCATAATAATAGCCTAAACACTCCTTATAAGGTCCTAATAACATTACTATATTGTAACATAAGCTATACTAAAGATAGGATAGGTACAACTCACTTACAGCGGGTTTTCTCGAAAACCGGGCTTCGCTAGAGCAGCGTTCCCGAGCCGGAAGGCTCTTTTCAAGGGGCTTCGGGAGCCTCGGGGCTTCCTTCGGGTGCTAGGGGGTTTACCTAGGCTTTTAGGGGGGGGGGGTTAGGGAGCTTAGAGAGAGAGTATAGAGAGAGAAAGAGGAGGGTTGAGGGGTGAGGAAATGAGGGAACCCATCACCTCTATTTATAGGGGTGCTGACTGATGGACTCGCCAAGTAGGGGGACCTACTCGCCGAGTTGGTCCATGTGGTGGCCTTCTGGTGGTGCCACGTGTCCAATTATGGTGGTGCCACGACACCCCCTATCGTGTATCAGCCTTCGAACTTAGAAAAATCATAACTCTCGCATACGAGCTCTGTTTTCGACGTTATTTATATCCACGTGTAGGTAAAATCAAGATCTACAACTTTCGTTTAGACTCTGTCGGCTAATTCTCGACCGATCTCAAATTTAACAGTAGGAGGCTTTTAAACTATTAAATGACAACGAAGAATTCGTAACTCCTTCATACGAACTCCGTTTTCATCCATCTTTTTACCGTTGAGTTCCTATTAATGAGATCTTCAACTCTCATTTAGGTCGCGTAAGCCAAAAACCGCTCGAACTAAAATTCGAGTTTTCGGGCTGTATATTGCTAAGCCGAAACTTTAAAAAATCATAACTTCTTCATACGAAGTCAGATTTGGGCGTTCTTTTTATTGATGTTCTTAGTTTAACGTATTCTACGAATTTGTTTTAGACTACTAAGGCTAAAGAGTCTTCTATCGTAAATTCACTTTTTACGCTTCCCGGTGTCGTGCCGATTTTGTCGTAAAACTTCGACGGGCCATAACTTCTTTGTTATAACTCGGATTTCGGTGTTTTTTATATGTACGGAAACCTTGTAACATTTACTAAAACTTGGTTAAGATTATTTATTCTAAATAATCTTTTGCCGAAAAGTCATTTGCGACCCCTATTATCCCTAAGTTGACTAGTCCGGATCTACGGGCGTTATAATAAATCAATTAATATGAAACCAAAAATGACAGAATTATAGTCTAAAATCATGTACAAACTTTGTCCTACACTTTGTAAAAAAAACTACATGTTATTCCGACTTCAAACGAATTAGATATCCATGTTTTAAAACTTTCACAGAATACAAAGAAAGCTGAAAAATATAAAATTTCTAACTTTGATATCCCGACTTTGAGAGGATATAAGTCAATTAATATAAACTCAAAAATGACAAAATTATAGTTTAAAATTATGTACAAACGGTAAACTACACTTTGGAAAAAACCTCATTTCAATCCGACTTCAAACGAATGAGATATGCATGTTTTAAAACTATCACAAAATACAAAAAAGCAGAAAAACATAAAACTTCCAGCTTTGATATCCCGATTTTGAGAGACTATAAGTCAATGAATATATACCCAAAAATGACAAAATTATATTCTAAATTTATGTACAAACTATAAACTACACTTTAGAAAAAAAAACTCATGCCAATCCGACTTCAAACAAATGAGATATGCATGTTTTAAACTTTACACAAAAACCGGTTCCGGCTCCTAAAACCCGTTCCGGTTCCTAGCACGGTTTCGGTTCTAAAACCTGATTTACTGAGACCCGAAGGACCTGAAACCTGGATTACCTGGAATCCAGATAAAGCCATTCTTTAAACCCAAGACCCGAACCGGTTTTACATATTTCGGTTCTAACGGTTCCGTTTCCAGTCCAATTCCGGTTCCGGTCCGGTTTTCTGGTTCTAAATCTCATCCCTAGAACAGACTCCCCTGTGATAGAATTTGCGAGGTAAAATTTCATCTTTTTAAGCTCCATCATCAGTTGAAGTTGGCATGGGAACATCTCATCCATGCCTTGGGTGTCAAACGTCTCATGTGGTTGACAACTCTAAATACTCTAGAAAAAGCTTCTTGGAAAACTTGAGAAATGGAATTCAAGCATATAGCCAATGCTTGCCTCAAATGTAATTAAACCGAAGACTTGAAAATAGAAGTCTGAGAAACTCCCCGAGTTGTATTTGGAGACTCGTCGTGTTTGATAGTGACTCAACAGAAAATGCGAAAGTCCTTAGGAACTCATAGAGTTTTAGATGTGCACTCGACGAGTTTTCAGATCTGATTGGGCAATTTCTCCTTTCTTCTTCAATTTTGATTTTATGTTCAAGGAGGGTATTAGGGTAATACATCTCCTTATTTTCTTCGATGACGAGACTCTCTTTTAACCATTATAAACATCAGACTCAAAGCATCACTCAAATCTTCTAATCTTCTTGTAAACGACTCGACCCCTCACTTTAATTCCCTCACGCTTTTAACTATTAGATCACTCTCACCCTAATTTTAGCAAAATCAAAGACATAAAAGCACATAATAATAAGGAAAACAAACATCAAACATAAAATTACTACATTATCCCTAATTACTACAAGTTTTCAAACACAAACACACCAAACAAATAAATTCAAAATTGACTAAAACAGACTTTAAACATAAATAAAAGGATGATCACTCATCATCCTCGTCTCTCCCTCCGTTTCTGCTTCCTCCCGCACCACCTTATCTCGACGTCCAACGATCCTACTAACTTCGAATATGAGGTTAGTCGAGAAAAGAATCGTTGCATGGTATTTGCATGTGACCCATCATGTACTCCAAAGTCATGTTTCTGTGATTTAAACAGTGGCCTATATCATCTTGGTATTCTCTCTAGGATATGTTGTACGGGTCCATGGGTAGTTCATCTTCAACCGGGATCACGCCGGTTCTTCATGCATGGGCACTTGTAGAGACCTTACTCGTCTTCCCGGTCCCTCTGGTGCTATCACCTCATTGTCACCGGGAATGGAAAATTTTCCTCCACCATTATCATCAACAATTCTAGCTCTGTTGTTAAGAAGAAAGCTAAAATGCTTTGCATTCACCATGGTAAGAAAATTTCTGGCCCTGTTTTCAAAGATACCATATGACCACGCCAATTTGGTCACAAACATCCCCCCTACAAATCCTTGAGGTCTTCCTTTCCTTGACTCCCCCCTCCACTAGATATTTTGCCAAACAATATGGAATATTACAGAAAATGTTGGCGTAAGGATGCTCCACAAATAAAACAAATCAAGATTTGGGACCTTTTCATCATCTTTTCGCATGTTAATTTTGTTGGAGATGACTCTATCGATGAGCCTGTGGATCGGTGACCTAATACCTCCTTCTTGCGCTGCCGACAGAATATAAACTCCTTGGGTGATTGAATTCCACCAATTTGCACTGTTTACCTCATTTGGGAACCCTCTTTGACAATGATCTAAAAACATACCAAATGCTTCCATCCTTTATGCCAACTCTGTGATGCTACATTCTCTATGCACTCCTCCAGGACAACAAATTAAAGCATGCATGTCAAAGTAATCGTCCCAACCCCAAAATCTCATCGTAGCATAAAACTCCATGCATAATTCACTATATACTGGTTCATGTAATTGAAATAATCTCCTCCATGCAGAAGATGTTTCCCCAACCCTATCATCTACAAAGATTTTCGTGAGATATGGATTCATTACATCCACCAATCCTACTTCTTCTAGCCATGAAAAACTCATCTCATTTGCCAAGTAGAATTCTTTCATCTGCAGTGTCTCCAACTTTTTGTTCCATTCAACCATAGTTCTCTTGGACACCACTTACGGGAAATTAAACCAAGGGAAATCCCCTTAGTGTCTTGGAATTTGTTGACCTCTGTTACCCCTCCTCATTTTTCTACAAAAACAAACATCATAGGATACCAAACAAACAAAAAAAGAGGTTAACAAATGAAATTTAAGTCAAATTGTGCATTCTGCAAAATCAACTCTTCAAGTTGTAAGAACAACTCGTTGAGTTCTGATTTCAGCCGATTCGACCATATTATCTCAAAATCGCTCCAGGGGTTTGTTTTTGGTTCCATATCATGTATTAAATCACAAGAAAAACAGTTAAAACAACCCAATTTGCTCAAAATTCAAACCCTAGAATTTATGCTAAGTTCAAATCGGGGTTCTTTTAACTAATTCAAACACCAAGCATATAAAAATCCTTACTTTAACCAAATTATGTGTGAAAAATCTAACCTTTGTTGAGAATTTATAGTAGAACCGAGAGAAGTAGAAAGATTGTTGCACTTGAGAGAAAAAACGGCAAGTTCTTGGAGTGTGATGGTGAAATTTGTTGAAATTTTGCCTTTTAGTGTTAAAACCCTCTTTTACTGAGTATAAAAGCCTTTTCTATTTTCGGTAATAAATGTCAACCCGTCAAGTTAGGGAACTCAAACTCGTCGAGTAAAGACAGGTTCTGAACAAAAATCACGAAAAATCAAATGAACTCGTCGAGTACACAATTGGAACTCACTGAGTTTATGATTCTAATTTAAATTAAGTTTTTCTCACAAAAATTTCACCACACCCCACACTCAAACCTTGCTTGCCCTCAAGCAACAGTTTAAAAGAAATATTAGAAGACTAAGAGTAAAAATCCTTACCAAAACACGTAAAACTAAATAAATTAAAAGAAAATGAAAATTGAAAAGAAAAGAAAAGGAAAAGAAATCAAACGTAACCAGCGGATTGCCTCCCGAAAGCGCTTCTTTTTTAGGAGTCTTGAGATGGACTCCTTCCCGCTCTACATTAAAGCAACTTTCTCCAAATCAAATACCTCTTCAATCCTCTCTTCACTTGGCATTCCTTCTTCATATTGTTTAACACTATGCCCATTGACTTTGAAACTCGACCCATCCTCGTTCCATAGCTCAATCACCCCATATGGATATACATGCTTAATCTTAAAAGGCTCGGACCATCAAGTGCACAATTTTCCCAAAAAAAGATTTAGCCTTGAATTTTATAAGAGATATTTTTGGCCAACTTCAAATTCTTTATTCCCTTTCAACCGTGCATCATGCCACCTTTTTGTCTTTTCCTTATAGAGTAATGAGTTAGTCTATGACTCTTTTCTTAGTTCGTCTAAAGCATTCATTTGTAAGACTCGATTGGCACGCGACTCACTTGGCTCGAAATTACATGTCTTTAAGGCCTAATAAGCCTTATGATGAAGTTCCACCGGTAAATGACAATTCTTACCATAAACTAACCTATAAGGTGTGGTTCCAATGGATGTCTTGAATGTAGTCCGGAATGCCCAAAGCGCGTCATCGAGTTTATCTACCCAAGTTTCCTATTGCTACCCATTGATCTTTCCAAGATTTTCTTAAGTGCCCTATTTGTGATCTCGGTTTGCCCATTTGTTTGTGGATGGTATGGAGTTGAAAACCTATGGCATACGCCATATTTTTGAAACACCTTCGCTAGTTTATCATTAGCAAACTGGGTTACCCTATCGCTTATTAGTGCTTTCGGCACTCCAAATCTAGAAAATAGTATTTTTAGGAATTTCACAACAAACCTTGCCTCATTGGTGGGTAAGGCTTGTGCTTCCGCACACTTGGACACATAGTCTACCACCACAAGGATGTATTTATTCCCTCTAGATGATTGGAATGGTCCCATGAAATCCACACCCAACACGTCAAAAACTTCACACACTTGGATTTTTCTTTGTGGCATTTCATTCCGCCCATAAATATTCCCTAACCTTTGATAGGAGTCACACTCTCGCACATAGGTAGCAGCATCTTTGAAGATTTTTGGCCAATAGAACCCAACATCAAACACCTTTTTGGTAGTGTATTGAATCCCAAGATGTCCTCCGGTCGTCCCATTGTGGAAATGCTCTAGAATGTCACAAATCTCCTTTCCAAATACGCATCTTCTAATGATCCCATATGCAAAACTTCCAAAAAGATAGGGCTCATCCCATAAATAATATTGGATTTCTGAAAATATCTTTTTCTTCTTCTTGTGAGTGAGCCCCTTTGAAATAAAGTCACCTGCCAAGAATTTTTCAATGTTAGCATACCATGGTTCTTCCCCCATTATCATCATTAAGTACTCCTACGGAAAGCTATCCCCAATGCCCTTGTTGTCCATCTCGTCCCTCTCTAGATTTTCTAGTCTAGATAAGTGGTCAGCTGTTACAATCTCCAGTCGTTTCTTGTCCTTGATCTCGATGTCAAATTCTTGAAGTAAAAGCACCCATCAGATTAATCTTGGCTTTGCATCCTGCTTGATAAACAAATACTTAATAGCTGAATGGTCAATAAAAACAATTGTTTTGGACAAAATAAGGTAGGGGAAAAATTTGTCAAAGGCGTAAAACATGGCCAATAATTCTTTTTTAGTAGTTGTGTAGTTTTCTTGGGTCGGGTTTAAGGTATTGCTGGCGTAACAGATGGGTTGAAAGTGTTTATAAAACCCATTGACCAAGCACAACTCCTAAAGCATAGTCACTTGCATCGCACATTATCTCAAAAGGTAAGTTCTGATTCGGGGCGATAATGATCGGGGCATTAGTCAATTTTTTCTTTCAAAATCTCAAAAAATTATAAGCATTCTTTAGAAAAACTAAAAGGTGCATCTTTTAAAAGTAGTTGAGTCAAAGGTCTAATAATTTATGAAAAATATTTAATAAAATGGCAGTAAAAACCCATGTGACCTTAAAAACACCTAACGCCTTTCACATTATTTGGTGGGGGTAATTTAGCAATAGTGTCAATCTTTGCTTGATAAACCTCATTCCCCACTTTGGATACATTATTTCCTAAAACAATGCCTTCCTTCACCATGAAACAACATTTTTCCCAATTTAAGACTAAATTGGTCTTTTCACACCTAACAAGCATCAAATGAAGGTTAGTAAGACAATCATTAAAATAAGAGCCAAATGCGGAAAAATTGTCCATAAACACTTCCATAAACTTCTCCACCATGTCGTGGAATATCGTCGCCATGCATCGTTGAAAAGTCACTGATGCATTGCATAACCCAAAAGGCATGTGTCGATATGCAAACATTCCACTTGGACAAGTGAAAATCATCTTCTCTTGATCATTAAGGTCAATTGGAATCTGAAAATTACTCGAAAATCCATCTAAGAAACAATAATAGCAATGGTGAGATAATCGCTCGACCATTTAATCAATAAAAGGAACGGGGAAGTGGTATTTGCAAGTGGCATCGTTTAGCTTGCGATAATCAATGCAAACTTGCCAACCGGTTACCGTTTGTGTAGGTATGAGCTCATTCTTCTCGTTTGTCGCGACTGTCATCCCTCCTTTCTTTGGCACTACTTGAACGGGACTAACCCATTGACTATCAGAAATTGAATATATTATCCCCGCATCTAAAAGCTTGACAACTTCTTTATTGACCGTTTCTTGCATGTTTGGGTTCAACCGTCTTTGATGTTACAATATCGGTTTCGCGCCTTCCTCAAGGTTGATCTTGTGTAAGCAGTAAGAAAGGCTGATCCCTTTAATGTCCATAATCTTCCACGCTATTTTATTCTTCCATTTCTTCAAAACCTTAACGATGTCTTCTTTTTAAGTTGGTGTAAGGTTAGAAGCTATAAATACAAGTTTTTGATCACCCTCTTCCAAAAATGCATATTCCAAATGTTCCGGCAAAGTTTTGAGCTCTAATTTCGTACTCTAAACATTGAACACGTCGAGTGTATCATAGGAACTCGTCGAGTTGTGGTTAATTTTCCCGTGTAATCGCATATTTTCGTCCTAACTCGCCGAGTTTATCTCATCAACATGTCGAGTTGAGTTTTCAAAATGTCGAGTCAATTCTTCGTACTCGCTTTCTTCAAGTAGCCTCTCTATCTCCTTAGGTCTCTTTCATCATCAAATTGTTCTTCTGAGAATAAGGTGGATTCACTCGCCTTATCTTCTTTCCATTCCACAAATTTTTTTCTATTAGTTCTTCCAAAATGTCCATCAAAAAGGTCGTGTCGTCACTATACCTCAAATGCTTCATGGCTCGATCAACTCCAAATATAACTGAATCATCTCCTACCAGAAGAGTAAGTTTTGACTCTCTTATGTCTACTATGGTACAAGCGGTGTTGAGGAAGGGTCTTCCAAGGATAGTCAAACTACTCTGGTCACCCATCTTTTTTGGAAATTTATTTAACATCACAGTTGAACAATTCTCATTTAAGACAACCTTAGAGGCCTCCTCCATCTTCTTTATATTGGTGAGAAGGTGTTTCAAAAAAATTTCATACTTCGGCATTTGTGTAACCGCCTCGATGAAAGGAATGTTAATTTGAAGGGCCTTGATGTGCTCCACAAACTTCTTGTAATCTACATTCTGTTTATCTTGTCTAGCTCAGCTCGAGAAAGGCAATAGAGGTTGATACAGCTTAATGGAAGGGTTATTTATCTCATCAGATGAAAAACTCGTCGGGTTCTTTTCTGGAACTCGACGAGTTGAGTCGACTGTTTGTGAATCTGAATTTTCTTTGTCTTCTTCCTACCCCTCTTTAGGATCTTCATTCAGGATCGGGGTTAGAGGAGTGACTATTTTTCCGCTCCTAGTCATCACGATATTCATGTGTGTGCATCTCGGATTTTTCTCGGTGTCGTTAGGAAGTCCGCCCAGTCTTCTTTCGTTGAATTGCTATACAAGTTACACGAGTTACTTCACAATATTGAGGATAAAGGCTTACTGATTCCTCATCAATGCTTGTTTCTCTTTCATTATTGCTTGTTTATCTCGTATCACCTCATCGTTTTTATCGTGTCTCTTCTCAGATGCGGATGCAAAGCTTGTGAGGATATCCTCAAAATCCATCTTCTTTTCTTGAAAAGGTTCTTCTTTTTGGTAAAAACCCCTCACATTTTGTCTGAATTTCTCCTCCTTTGCCTTCTTGTATTCTTCATAGGGTAGCCACTCCTTTTTAGGTTTTCTCCAGTCTTCATCATACCTATCCCCGCTCAAGTAACACACTTGAACTTTCTGATTCCCATTCTCATCCAAGTCACAATCTTTAGTAAGATGAGGCCCGCTACAATTGTCACAACCCACCCGGATGGCGCGGATGGATTGGTCCATCTTTGTCATCCTACGATCCATGTTCTTTAACTTAGCCATCACTATCGCAATGTCATCAGAACCTGAGTTCACTTCCCCTCGAGTTGAGTCGTATCAAGGGTTATGATATTCTCTTGAGTGTCTAGGGAATTCATCAATCAATTCTATTATAACCGTGGGTGCCTTCTTTGTAAGTGGTCCTTGGGAGTCAAGGAGCTACTTGGTTGTCACATTCACTCCATCATAGAAGATGGAGACTTCTTGCTGAATGTTTAGGTCATTATAAGGGCAGTTCGTCAGCAAGCCTTTGTATCATTCCCACATCTCATAGAGTGACTCGCCTCCTTGTTGTTTGAAGTTTGCAATGGCTTTCTTCAACTTTTCTACTTTGGATGATGGGCAGAACCGATATATGAATTATTTGCGCATCTTTTGGCGTGTTGTAATGGATCCTGGGGGTAGTGATTTCAGCCAATCTTTTGTGGCTCCCTTGAACGTAACCGGTACCATCCGCACTAGAACAGTCTCGCAAGGCATATTAGGGATGTTTAAGTAGTAGGCAATGTCATTGACCTCATCAATATGCTTGTACGCTTCTTTGTGATCTTTTCCAGAGAACGAGATGACCTTCTATTGGGCGAGAATGTGATATTTCAGTTCAAAGTTTGTTGTTGCTGGAATCGCGGGTTGCATGAGTCCTGGCCTGGTATCGTCACATATCGTCCATTTGTATTCGCCCATGGGTATGTTTGCAACGTTTTCCATTTCTTCTTCTGGCTTGGTTTCACTCTCTTCTTGCGAATAATTGATTCCGGATCTTCCATAGGTGGTACTATTGAAGAATTGGAACTCTTGGTCATAAACTTCCTGAAACAAAACAAGAATCACGCGTAAAACAAAAAAAAAACGAAAATGAAAACGCGACCAACACGTCGACTTCAAATATGCACTCGACAAGTTCAATGAAAAAACATAAAAAAGTAATAACGAAAATGAAAATAGAAAAAATAGTAACTTTATGCGAGATAAATCTCACACAAGGGATTGATAACACTAGCAATTAAAATTAACTATTTAGAACTGTTCCCTGGCAACGACGCAAAAATCTTGTTACGTGTTGATTCTACTAGTTGTAATCCTACTAACTTTAATACAAACACAAACACACGAAAGGAAGTGTACCTATCAATTAACAGTTTAGTTCAGGCAAGTAGGGTATCGAACACAGGGAACGGTAAACAATTAAAGTTAATACTAATATTATCTAAATAAAACAATATTTAGAAGGGGGGTTTTCTCTTGTTTTGAAAGACTAGAAACTTAAGCAATTACTAAACACTTCAACAAAGAATAATTAACAACTAAAAGAGAAAAAAAAAAAGACAACTAGATTCAATAAGATAAAAGAGACTTCCATTTAGATTCGATTCACTTATTCCTATGGTTGATTTGGTGGCAAGTGCAATGGATTAATATATCAATGGTTACCGATTTCTAATTTAATTAAGTTCATGTTCACTATTACTAATCCTTTAGAAAACAAGTTAATTCAAGTAGTGATCAAGTGATTAAACTAACAAGTTTCCTAGTGTCCAGTTCGAATCAAGTAAGAGTTGTAAACATAGTTAACTAAATTGGTTGATTCAATTAACTCATATGTGGTTGGTCATCACACATGCTCACACATTAATTTACTTATTTTCAAGGTAACTTTAGGTTCATGTTCACTAA